>NW_027104538.1:39058-57558 GCF_902728285.1 Clytia hemisphaerica
CCGAAACAAAACCAACATTGTTTAGAGCCAACGCTAAAAAAAACAAAGACAAAGAAAAGCAATTCACTGAAGTCATAAAGGCAAACAAAACGCTTAGGGAAACTCTAACACTATCATCAATTATAAGCAACCAATCGATTTTGAAAGGCGTTATCATACCACTTTATATGTACCCTCAGTTTAGCTTTTTCCCGATGTACAAAGAGGTCAAACCAAAAAGTCTCTTGCTCGATACAAGGCAACAATGGAAACTAAAGACAAACTGAAAGGAAGGAAAAAACGCTGGCAGAAAGAAAGATTACCACTCTCATCGTCGATATGATTGCCCACTCGAGTGATCTTCAAAACCTCCCAGAGACGTTCGAAGAATGGATCAAAATTTTCTGAGTACAATCCATAACGACGAAGAGGTACGACGCATTGATATGTACCGACACGTACAGATCTTTCAGCATCAAATCTGGGGAACGCGCAAGAGAGGTCGTTCAGACAGAATTTTGATGAAGTCAGTAAAAAGGAAAAGTCCCGAGAGACATTGACAACTTTTTTAAAAATGATGAAAATAAGACACGACTAATCAATATGACATTTGATTACATCAGAGACAATGCTGAAGAGTGTTTGAAACTCCTAAAGTGTGATAAAGTTGTCATGTCTGGAGATGGTTACTGCAATATTCTAACCAAAACAGAATATATATCTCTAGATGAGCTTGCTAGTGACCAGGAAGAGGCTGACACAAATCATTCTGCATGCCCTGAGTGTATTGTCCAACAGCCATGACAAAAAAGAATGCGTTTGTATTCGATCCCCGTCAGGCGACACTGACATCATTGTATTGCTTTAGGTACAAGCCGAAGATCTAGGTCCTCTTTGACTGTGACGTCTCGTCAAAAGACTGGCTTGATTCAATAAGAATGCCAACAGATCTGCGCCAGGCATTGATTGGGTTTCATGCGTTAACAGGGAATGACTAACTCTCATCTTTCTCTTCAGAAAAAGTAAAGTACGTTGTTGGGAAGTCCTAAAAAACGATAACCTTGCCATTGAGGCCCTTACCAAGCTTGGAGAAGGATGGGACCTAGCTGACGAAACCATAGATGTGTTGGAAAACTACATATGCAAGATATATGGATCTACCAAGAAAACCGTAAACGAGGCTCGCTTTCAACTATTTGAAAGAAAACAGAAGAAAGGAGTAATTGTTTGACTGTCGTTGATACCGCCTTGCAGGTCAGCTCTATATCTACAGTTCGAAAGAGCCAACCATGTTGCAAGAATATGGAAGCTTTCCGGTACATCTATAATCGATGCTCCTCAATCCAGCAGGGCGTGTTGGGACGTCGATGGGGACATAGAAGGATTAGAGAGATGTTTCCCTGAACATTAGGACTTTACTAATTTCTACACAGCATGATAGTGACGGAGAGAGCGACAACACGAAAGTGAAGAACAAGAGGAGTATGGGAGAAGAAGAAAGCGATGTTGAAGAATCCGATGACGACGAAAGTGACGAAGACGACGATTGTGATGAAAAAAGTGACACGGACGATGAAGCTTTTGAATGAAATGGACAATAAACCAAACATCCCTTAATTTTTATATTGCAGAGCATACGTAAAATTTTCATTTTGATGTTATTCACTATAAATTTTATCAAATCGCTACTTTTAACACGAAAACATCTAATTTTGGAGGACTTTTTGCACATTCTGGTCTGTAAAATAGACAATAATTGTTAAGACATTCTGAAAGCTTGTAGAGATGCTTTCAGTTATATTTTACACTATCATATGAAAATCTGAAGGTCTCTGAAGGCTAATGAAAATGCAAGCCATCTAGCTGAGGGCCCTGAGGAGATATATAATCATTTTTTAAATATAATAAAATGACAGTGAACTTGAATGGTCTGTAAATATCAACTAATTTTCCTTAATGCAAGAAACTTCCCAAATCGCTCCTGGAGCACTATATTTGATGAAAAAGCACTTTTGGTACGGTTTACTAAGATAAAAAATTCTGAAAAAAAACTTTTTTCTCCATTTTGGACGAAAAAGAAGATTTTTTGGAAGAAAATTTCACATCCTGGTCTGTAAAATACACATTTTTATGGAAATGACCTGAAATTTTCAGGAATATTATTTGATATCTTTGCTACCTATGTATAAAATTTCATTACTATATCGTTAGTAGTTTTGAAGAAATTAACCAAATTAGTGACCTACCCCAGGAGTTAGGTTTGATCGAAATTTCTTCTACCTACCCCCCTTCTACCCCCTACCCGGCAAGGTTGCCACCTAGTTAGCTCAGAAACCATCCTGAATCTCAAAATATAGGTATGTTGGAACTCAAAAACAGTGTCAAACCTTTTTCACCACCAAGGTGGGGGTACATGCCCCATATTGCCTGGACTAAATACTTTCTGCGCAGATTTGTAATACCTGCGCAGATTTGTAATACCTGCGCAGATTTGTAACAAACTTTGCGAAAATTTGTAATACTTGAGCTGCGCAGAAATGTAATATTTCTCTGCGCAGATTTGTAATTTGGAATTGATATTTTCATTGGTAACCAAATTCTATTCTGCGAACAAAATGCATTAAAAAAGACTTAACAATACCCAAATAAAGTTGTGATTATTGATCACATCGAATAAATAATCAATTAATATTTCTTTTCTAAGCAGTGCTTTTATAAGAAATTTATCTGGTAATATAAAAATTGTTTATGAGAATAGCGCGGACATAATTTTTTAGAAGAACTGCTTTTATAAGAAACTAATCAATAACTCGTAAAATAAAAATTGTCGGTAACTGTTTATTTCGAAGTGAACTAGGTGCGAAGAATAACATGGACATGTACATTTTTTATAGGAACTGCTTTTATAAGAAACTAATCAATAACTCGTAAAATAAAAATTATTTCTTGTCGGTAATTGTTCATTTCGAAGGGAACAAGGTGCGAAGAATAACATGAACATGTATATTTTTTATAAGAACTGCTTTTATAAGAAACTAATCAATAACTCGTAAAATAAAAATTATTAAACAAGGTACAAAAAATAACATGAACATATTTATTTTTATAAGCACTTTGTCATGAAAAAAACAATTAATAATATGAAAATATTTTTGTCAACATTTTATCATTTCAAGAGGTAGTACCAAAATTGATGAACAATTTATAAGATGATATGATAAGAAAATATTGATTTGCTCTAAAACCACCTTCTACCTAGCTGGGAAACCTGTCCCCTCTGACTGGATTTCTTTACCTTTCATAGCACCTACATTACATTCCAGCATGACATCTCAAGTGAAATTATTTTGAGTAAACTTTCTTTCAAAAAGAGTTTAATGGTTGAAGCTTCGGCATGTTTTTTGTTGTTGTTAGATAGAAAAACTACATAAAGATAATAAAAAAATGATTGGAACAATTTCCATTAGATTAAAAGATATTGATTCGTTTCTTGTAAAGTTGATGCTTATAGGAAAAATGAAAATATTGAAATTGTATTCAAAATCCCATTTTTGTATTGAAAGAACCAACTATTGAAAGCCAGTTTCCATTAGATTGAAAGATATTGATTCGTTTCTTATAAAGTTGATGCTTTTAAAGTTGATGCTTATAAGAAAAATGAAAATATTGAAATTACTCAAAATGCCATGTTTGTATTGAAAGAACCAACTGCCGAAAGCCAATTTCCAATAGATTGAAAGATATTGATTCGTTTCTTATAAAGTTGATGCTTATAAGAAAAATGAAAAATGAAAATATTGAAATCCCATGTTTGTATTGAAAGAACCAAGCGCCCAAAGCCAATTTCCATTAGATTAAAAAATATTGATTCGTTTCTTATAAAGTTAATGCTTAGAAGAAAAATGAAAATGCTTAAAATAAGCAAAATCCCATGTTTGTATTGAAAGAACCAAGCGCCGAAAGCCAATTTTCATTAGATTAAAAGATATTGATTCGTTTCTTATAAAGTTGATGCTTAGAAGAAAAATGAAAATACTTAAAATAAGCAAAATCCCATGTTTGTATTGAAAGAACCAAGCGCCGAAAGCCAATTTCCATTAGATTAAAAGATATTGATTCGTTTCTTATAAAGTTGATGCTTAGAAGAAAAATGAAAATGCTTAAAATTATTCCCAATCCCATGTTTGTATTGAAAGAACCAATTCCCAAAAGCCAATTTTCATTAGATTAAGATATATTGATTCGTATTTTGGAATCCTGATATCATTTGGTTTATCGAAAAAAGACCTCTTTTCACACTGAAATCTCTGTAATAAGAAAGCTTCACTTTAAAATTTCGGAATTTTGCGAAATGGCTCAAAAACTAAAGAAAAATCGATCATGAAACCAAAATATTTTTACCCTGAACAAGATTAAAGGATTGAAGTTCTGACCATTAGTCCAGTTATAATCTATATTTTCTGTAAGTAAATCGTGTTTAAAGATAAAAAGCTATAAGAAATATAAGAATTGATTATGAACGACTTTTATAAGCCCAAAAAATTTATAAAGTTCAACATCTAAATTAAAAATAGAAATAGAAATAAACTTATCTTTCCAACAGGATATAAAATTCATATTGCAAACAAACTATACATGATTTGGGTATATATAAAATAATTTATAAAAACAATAAGATTAATTAAAAATCATCTACGAAAGAGTTCAGTTAATTTTCAGTTGTTGAAGATACTGAACTTTCATAGATGATTTTTAATGAATTTTATTGTTTTTATAAATTATTATATACATACCCAGATTATGTATAGTTTGCAATATGAATTTTAAAACTAAAATAAAATTTACCTAAATAATCACTATAGAACTAAATTTAGATTGAAAAAAAATCAAGTAAACATTCAAAATAGATCAGTGCATCAAAAGAGAATCAAAATTAAAATTATAAACAAATAAATTTGATCAACTAATTATTATCAAGCCATACCTTTTTTGCTCACCTTGTAGTATACAAGAAACTTTAGCTGGTCATTTAAAAAATCTATCCTTAATCGACTTGGGTATGTTCATTTGTACCAAATCATTGATGGAATAATCTAACAATATAACTTTAAGTGCAGAATGTAGCAGTCGTTCGACCAGTCTTGTTTTCAGTTTGAAAACTTGTCCAAACAATTTATTGTCAACGTCGCTATAAAACACCACTACTTCATTCGAGCACCAATTCAACTGGACATTTCTAACAGAGATATTTGGTCTACTGACATCAGATGTTATCTTTTGTAAGAGATGACCTGTGAAAGGGTCGATCAAATAAACATCTCGCCTTGCCAGTATCAATAAAGATGTGCCAGAAGTCACTTGATGAAATAGCTTCTGGCAACGAAAACTGAAACTAAGATGTTTTGGTATGAAATCTGAAACATTAACTGTAGTTATCAAGGACAATGTTTTCTCCAAGTAATTAATGCTATAAACGTTTAATTTGGTCCGTTCCTCAGCAAAATGAATCAAAATTTCACCATGCTTCAAATCATGAGCCCATTCAAAAGGGAGGGACATTTCTTTGATAGAATGTTTTACAATTACACTTTGCGTGTGCAAGGAATAAACGACTACACCATCTACTAAGAACATGAGTATTTTATCAGCATTAATGTTCAAAACAACATCATTCGACCAAACCCCCATTGACATTGCGTCGATGGTCAGCACTCTTTCCAAGGATAAACAATTATCTGAAGAGAAAAGAGATCTGAATATATGAACATCGCGTTTGTGTTCCTCATTTTCTTCATTGAAGGTTTCGACCATAAGACTTGAAGTCTTTTCATTCGTTGATAGTTTTATATCAAAGTTTTTTCACGTAGCAGTGCTCCTCTTTTAACTCAAAAATAGTTCCCAGGTCTCTTCCTGCTGTATACACGGCAGGGTGAAAATCATCAACTAACTGACATAAAGTCAAAGATATAGATCGTCCGCTTTTATGTTCAACTGGAAAAATAACAAAATCATGACTTGCGTTGATGGCACTACTCAATGAATTTACTGGTGAACAGTAAAAACCTTTGCGACACTTTAAAGTCAGTTTATTGCTATTATCGATTCGATTGTAAGCCCAAACAATTTTTCTGATTAAATGACTTTGACTGGTCCATTCAGATACTGTAAAAGGGTTGTTATTAAACGATGCATCCATTGATTTACGTGAATTGTCTGCTTTCTTTTCTTCGATAACAAAATGGTTTGGGGTAATGTTACCAGTATTTTCTGGTATCAATCGAACTTTTGGTAATGAATCATCATTAAAACCAAGCAGTCCAGTTTTCATTGCTACAAAATGATTTTTTAATTATATTAATTCTAAAAGAAATTAAAAATCACATGTCAAAATAATAGCACTGTTTTGGTCAAGCAATTAATATAAGCTGCCTGGAGAAGAACCTCGGACAAGAATTTATTTTTAAAGATTCAATGGTCACAGACTACGGTATGTAGAACAAACTGCATCATGCACCAATCCAAGAAAAAGAACCAAAGATTAAACACGCGCATTCATGATTTGATATTGTAGCAAATACTTAGCGATCTAATCTTCTACACACTTACCTTCAAATACGAAGAAAAGAAAACGTCCACCGAACTGTCAAACCATGTATATGGAATTTACCACTCAACCTGTCTCTAACTTGGTCGGTAATTGACCACGGCCAGCCATATGTTAATTGGTCAAAGCGATGAAACCTTTGTCTTACAGAGAAGTTTCATACTATAATCTCAGAACTTGACCTTGTAAACAAACAGTTCGAATTGATTTCGAAATGTCGTCATAGCAAGAAATTTGTTCTAAATAACTTTAAATGCCTCCGGACAAAACACTGATAATAAATAAATAAATATATTTTAATAGCCTCAGTATTCACTTCATTGTTTTTAAACGCCTTTATATGACATTTTTTAACACACCTATTTTAATCTTATTACGCCAATCACCCACTTTGTTCTACTTTTTTTCTAGCTTTTTAACGTCAATTTTACCATGTACATATAAACGACTGGACATCTATCCTTTATTGTCTCTTTGAAGCGAGCTTCGTTGCCGCCTGTTTTTCAAAATTGGTATAAAAAATCCGACAATATTCTATCATAATTTTATTTCTTTGAATTATTTAGGTAAAAAGATCGATAGAGCTTGAACATTACTCCTAATGTACGAAAAAACTATTTTCGAATTTTTTTACAAGTTTGGAATATATTTTATCAACTTTTTCAACTCTGAAATGCAGAATTTCAACTGCGCGTATACTTCTGAATTCCTTTTGTCACTGCAATAATTTTTTTTATGACTTGAAATATTAGTCGGAGTTTTGACAAGCTAACGATGAATTTTCCTCTGTTATCTTTGTTATGATATAGATAAAAGACTTAGTAGAACAACAGAACAACCTTTGACGAAGTTTTGACGTTGTTAGCAAGGTATTCCCAAGTGGTATATCATCAAAATCTATTGTTTCATTTTATGCTTTTAACGAGGCAGCAACGAAACTAGCTGTGTTATCCTCAAAAAGACAAAGGAGATGGATGCCCAGTCGTTTATATGTTCATGATTTTACATTTGATAAATGTGGAAACATTAAACTCTGAGTTATGTACTCATTTTAAAATCTTTAGTTTTTGCTCTGATTGATAGAAAGATAACTTTTCCTGATAATTATATGGCTCTGGTTACCCATCGAGCACTCTGACATCATCGATTCGTCTAACCTTGATGTGATATTTTAAAAAGGCCTTGAAATCGTATAAAATTACTATCAGGATATGAGAGTGGACAGTTAATTATTAATCAATAATTAATTAATTTCTTTCGTCAATCGTTGTCAAAGTAGAGCCATTCACCATTATTTGCAATCATAAAACCTGAATTCTTTAAGATGTCTCATCTTCATCATAACTTTGACCATTTCTAATAGAATTGAGCAACTTTCCAAATTCAAGCCTTCGCTTTCAATGTAAACAACTTTCTAATAAAATTGAATTCTTCCTTTGTATTCTTGGTATATCTTGGTTTTGACCAAAGCCTCATCATTGACAACTGCTGCATCTTCTTTGAAGTAAGAGCAATATTCTGAGCACTTTTGTGATCTAAGTAAGAAATCACCAATTTCCATAGCTCATTTGGCAAATCCATATTTTTTAAAAATTTTTTTATCGGTCTTTGTTTTCTGACTTTTGAACTTAAATGAAAGCATACATATTAAAACAAACCGTTATATAACATTACGCTTCGAGGTAAAAATGAGGACATGTTAAGAACATTAGGTTCAAAACTCAAAAATTTAAAAATATCCGAAGGCTTCAAAAATATTGAATATTTTTATGAAAAAAAAACCTCTTGACTAAGATTTAACACTGGTCCAAATTTTAGTTCAATAACATTTTGCAATCCTTAGATACTTGAACTCATTTACGCATTAAGCACAAAATTCGAACAATTTAAAACAGGGAAATTTAAGGGTAGAAACATTTTCATACATTTTATTTATTTTTCTATACCAACGAAATGTTGCTTAAAAATACTTCGCCGTAAAACTTTATTTTATTATACATTTATTTTTCAATTCCAAGAAACCGGAATAAAGATTCTGGAAGATTTTGCTTGATTATTTCTTCCTCACTGAACGAGGTCAAAACAGCAAGACGCGCTAAACATTTCAAAGTTAAGCCAATATTTGGGAAAACAATCTTATGAGCTTTGAACAACATCTCATCATGGCCACCCTCCTCGTGATTGCTTACATAGAACCCAGTATAAACCAATTCCTTTAAATTCCAATTTAATGAAAATGTCTGCATTTCATCATTTGGATTTACATTAATCTCACTTGAAATCTGTTTGCTATTTAAGTCGAACAGAAAAAATTTCGTCGATGACTTGTCCGGCTCGTAAAGCAAGGGAATCAAAAGATGTCCAAATTTTAATATTGGACAACCAGGAAAATCGACTTTAGTGATTTCGAGGTTTACAGGAAGTTTGAATTCTTGACTGGATCCAATATGACCCTCTAGAAGTCTTTGCATGCAAAAGATTCCTGATATACCGTAGAAAATGACAATCACTGTATCACCTTCTCCAGATTGCAATAAAGACTGATAATTGAACAAATCAGAATCCCATGACAGTATGTATGAAAATACAATTTTCCCATTAAGATCAACTTCAAAGATTTCGTACGTTTTAACAGATTTTGCAGAAAAATACAGCCTTTGTTTGGAATATAAGATCTTCATTGGATGGTAAATACCGGAAGAAAAAATCTCCAAATCGCATTCCACCCTTTTCAAATGAACCATATGCATCTTACTAACGTGCAAAACATCGATGCAAATCTCAGGTCGATATCGATAATACCATCTATCTTCTCTATATCTACAATACCCTTGAAGAAGCAGAGTTGATGATTTTTTATCAACACTACAACGTTCAAAATAAATCTTGTTAAATCGTTCCTTGTCATAATTCAAAGTAATATCAGGTGTTTTATCAATCACAATTGTGTCATTCGATTTTTTCAAAAGGTCAAAGATATCGAGATAATAAAGGTCCACAGCAATATTTTCATCTTCTGATGCTTTATATTGAACACTATGGACAACTTTGCCATGGTATGGAAACAAGAAAGACTGTCTGTCGCATTCACATTCGATAGGTATTGAGATCTTCAATATCTTCTTTCCAATTGATTCAGTTACTGCATCAAAATCGATAACAAAAATAGCCATATCAAATTCTCCATACTCATCTATTGCAATAATGTAATATTTACCAGAACCATCAAAGCCTTGGTCGTAAATATCTCTGTAGAAATCTACGCCAAGTGAGATTGATAATTCATCTTTGCCAAGCATATTTGGAGGTACAAACATTGATTTTGCAATATTGGTCATTTTTTTTATTTTTCAATTTGTTATCCTTAATCTGAAAAATGAAAAATAAAGTTTGAAAGTATAAGCTTTAAGAAGCAAGCCTTGCTAGATTACGAGTCTCGCATAATTTCATGTAATTTGGCGCAAATAAATGATTTGCTCGACAATCAATGAAATTAACGTACTCTTGTCTCCCGAATAGACGGGTGGGGGGGGGGGTGTCCGAAAATAAATAGGGGGTAGGAAAATTTTCTAAATTCTAATAAACGGGGGGGGGGGGGTAATTTTTGAAATTTGTGAAATTTTCAGGAGAGATACATAAAATTGTCATTAATATCATGTTCAAACATCCAAAAAATTCTCTTTAAAGGAAAGAAGAAAAATGGCAATTTTTACATTTCTCTAACCTTCCACAGTACTAAAGTGAGCAATTTTACCTATCGCCTTTACGGTGGAGATGGCGAAACTTTTAAAGGGTGTATTAGCGGGAGGGGGTCTTAATAAGAGCGGGGGATAGATTTTTTCCTCTTAACAATTAGCGGGGGGGGGCGTCTATTCAAGAGACAGGAGTAACCGGCCAAAGGGTTAGAAACTAAGAAGAGCAACTGGTATTTCAATCCATGAAAACTTTTCGATATAAAAATTCAAACTATACACAACACAACAAACAGACAAAATGTTAAAAAAAGGAGCATGCAAATTACATTATAGCCTGGATCAACCAAATTTAAAGTTCCCGCCAAATTAAATTCCCGTCAAAGGTTAATTTTTCAAGCCATCTAAAAAATCAAATTCCCATCTGTAAAAAAAACTTTTTCGACCACCCGCATAGTTAAATTTCCGCTAAAATTTCTTCCCTTAAGGTATTCGTCTCAGATCAGAAACCATTGTGGGCGACTTCTTAGCTTTCTCAATGTGAATTGAGTAATCTTTAAGCCACTCCCTCAAAGAATTTCATCAAAAACTGGGCTAGACGTCAAGTAAAAATCCAAACTTTGATTTTTTGGACAATACCTTAAGTGGATAGATTTTGGCGGGGATTAAATTTGGCGAATTTAACGAATTTTGTTAAAAAACGCCAAATTAAATCCCTGCCGAAATTTCAAAAACGATCATTCGCCAAATTAAATCCCTGCAAAATTTAACGAAATTTTTCAAGATAGAAGTTCTATGGAGAATAATGCATTTTTAGTAAAATACCATGCATTTCTTAGTTTACCAGAGACTAAAACCTTCCCATTCGCCAAATTAAATCCCCGCTAAAATTTACAAAATTGATTATTCGCCAAGTTAAATCCCCGCCAAAGATTTAATTTTTCCCAATCGCCAATTTATATATCCACCTCAAAATTAATCCACTTAAGGTATTTTCGAAAGTTTCTTTATTTAAAGTGATCAAAATATCAAATGGTCTATCTTAGAAAACAAGATAAAAATGGAAAAATGGAAAAAAAAAGTGGCAGTCTAGGATAAACATATTATTTATCAGATATGATCAATGGTAATTTTTAACAAAGATCACTCTGGAGAGACACATAAATACATAAAAAGACTTGACTCAAATAACATTTTCAAAAATCTAAAGCAGCTTAAAAGAGAAAACAACGACTCAAATAAAAGAAACAGATGAAGAATAATAAAAGAAACAAATTCACTTCAATTCCTAAATGCCAAAAAGAGTTGATTAGATTCGTAGCTTACTTTAATAATTAGTGGACTAGAGTGAAAAAGAGTTTTGAATTGAATTCATTCATATTTCATGAGCGATTTTGAAAAACATTTTTCTGCCTCTCTCCATCGTCATCTCGTCAAAATAAGTGATCCCAACTTCGTGCAGATTCCAATTTAAAAAAAAATTCGGTAAAGGCAATCCTCTAAAAATCCCATACCCTCTTAATTTCTCTCCATTGCAAATTTGAATCCAAGAGACAAGTTGTCTGCCTTTATTAAAGTCAGAAGCATTGGCAACCAAAAGGAAATCAACAAACCTTTTGATCGAATATTGAAACGAAAATGACTTTACATCTGATGTTTCGTAATCAATTATTTCATCATTAAACTCTTGAACAATACATGTCCTATCTTGATTCAATTCCCAAACTCGTATAGCATTATCCTTGTGAGTAATTCTTTTGTGTGATAAAACAATATAACGGTCGTCAAAATGATAATCATGGTATCCATCATCTATTGCAATCGAATAAACATAACAAAAATTGCCAGTGTAGTCATATTCGTCAATTCTTAAGACACTGTCTCTTTTGAAATAAAAATAGATTCTCTCTTTTGTTGCATTGAGAAAAAAGAAAAAATCGTCAAAAACTGAAGATTGACTGAGATCGACGACAACTCTCTTTGAATGACAGATTTCAGTTTGCTGCGTCTTTATAACATCCAAACAACATTCACGGAGACGAGTTGCTTCTCCTTCCTCGTTATATTTTTTGAAAAAGGTTAACACCAAAAGTGCAGTTACGTCATTTTCTCTTAATCCATACCAAATTTGGCATCTTTCGTAGTCTTTATCATCGAATCTTAAAACAATATCTGCTTCACTTGGCTCGATAGTTAAATCCAATACCTTATACGGATGATCAACTAAAACATCAGGGAGATAATAATGATAAACATTTATTATAAAGTTCTCTGCATTATCACTATCGAGGATATCATGCTTCACAATGACAACAACATTCCCAGTATACGCATCAAGTTCCTGCCAGACCGATTCCGAACCATCCATATCTTGGAAATCAATGGTTAGATTTCTCTTCTCGAGAGCATTTTGTTGTTCATTGAAATACACCATAAATACACGAAGACGATCTCCACCATCCATATCTTCGAGAATGTAAAAGTGTTTGCTAGTGTGGTCAAATCCCCTTTGAAAGGAATTGATAGCTTGAAGATCATTATATCCAAGGAAATGCTCAATTCTTTATTTTTGTATTCTGTAGTTGCTGTTGGTGGCAGAAACATTGATTTTCTTACGTCGTTCATTGTTAATATTATTCTTCACCCACAATCTTAACTATGGTAGAAGAAATTTCGTGTAATTGCAAACAATGAAAGACAGAGTAATAGTAAGTTGAATTTAATCAGATAGAATTGCATAACTACCCGGGGTGCGAATGTCAAAAGTGACCCCATTTTCTTTAGCTATTCATTGAGAGGAATCTCCCTGTTTAGTTAGTTTAGACATTTTGAAAACCTTTAAAAATAAGTTTAAATTATAGAAAAAAATCTCCATCAACATCATGAATTCTACATGATTGATTAAGAGAAGTTTCTTTTTTTTATCAAAGTATTTTGAAGATATAATAATTAAAACGTGATCAGATTTCATAAAGAAAATATTGTATAAGCAAGAGTTTTCTAATAATGACAAAAAAATTATGAAATTGTGTGAACGTTGAACGTTCTTTAAAATTATAGATAAATTTCGAGAAAATATCGAGAAAAATAAAAGTAAAATGTACAAAAAAAAGCAAGTTAATACGATATTCTAAAAAATGGATCTTAAATTTTGATGTTAAAATACCTATATTTTGTGTACAGGAAGGGATGTACCAGAAAAATTCAGCCGCTTTAATTTCGATTATTTTTCGTCCTAAATCTTTTCAGTAGTTTGGAATCCTGATAATTCATCGAAAATAGATCTCTTTTCACACAAAAATCTCCGTAATAAGAAAGCTTCACTCTAAAATTTCGGAATTGGGCAAAACGGCTCAAAAACTAAAGAAAAATCCATCATGAAACCAAAATATTTTTACCCTGAACAAGATTAAAGGATTGATGTTGTGACCATTAGTCCAGTTATAATCTATAGTTTCTGTAAGTAAATCATTTATAAAGATAAAAAGCTATAAGAAATATAAGAATTGATTATGAACGACTTTTATAAACCCACAAACTTCAAAAAGTTCAACATCTAAATTAAAAACAGAAATAGAAATAAACTTATCTTTCCAACAGTATATAATAAATTCATATTTCAAACTACCATACATAATCTGTATAAAATTAACCTAAATAATCACTATAGTACTAAATTTAGATCAACAAAAAATCAAGTAAACATTCAAAATAGATCAGTGCATCAAAAATATTCAAAACAAATAAAATTGGTCAAGTAATTATAGAAAAAAGTAAAATAAGAAAAAAATGAAAGGTATAGAAGTTTTGTCTGGTCATACCTTTTTTGCTCACCTTGTACTGTAGTATACACGAAATTTTAGGTGATCATTTAAAAAAGTTATCCTTAATCGACTTTGGTAAGTTCAATTGTACCAAATCATTGATGGAATAATTCAACAATACAACTTTAAGTGGAGAATGTAACAGTGGTTCCACAAACCTTGTTTTCAATTTGAAAACTTGCCAAAAGAATTTATTGTCAACCCCGCTATAAAACACCACTACTTCATTTGAACACCAATTCAACTGGACATTTATAACAGAGATATTTGGTCTACTGACATTACACATTATCTTTTGTAAAAGATGACCTGTGAAAGGGTCGATCAAATAAACATCTCGCCTTGCCAGTATCAATAAAGATGTACCAGAAGTCACTTGATGATAATATGGCTGCTGGCAACGGAAATCGAAGCTGAGATGTTTTGGTATGAAATCTGAAACATTAACTTTAGTTATCAAGGACAATGTTTTCTCCAGGTAATTAATTGTATGAACGTTTATTTTGGTCCGTTCCTCAGCAAAATGAATCAAAATTTCACCATGCTTCAAATCATGAGCCCATTCGAAAGGGAGGTACATTTCTTTGATATAATGTTTTGCAATAACACTTTGCGTGTGCAAGGAATAAACGACTACACCATCTACTAAGAACATGAGTATTTTATCAGCATTGATGTTAAAAACAACATCATTCTGGCAAACTCCCATTGACATTGTGTCGATGGTCAGCACTCTTTTCAAGGATAAACAATTATCTGAAGAGAAAAGAGATCTGAATATATGAACATCGCGTTTGTGTTCCTTATTTTCTTCGTTGAAGGTTTCGACCATAAGACTTAAAGTCTTTTCATCCGTTGATAGTTTTATATCAAAGTCTTTCAGGTAACAGTGCTCCTCTTCTAACTCAAAAATAGTTCCCAGGTCTCTTCCTGTTCTATCCATGTCGGGGTTAAATTTAAAATCATCAACTAACTGACATAAAGTCAAAGATATAGCTCGCCTGTTTTTATGCTCAACTGGAAAAATAACAAAATCATGACTTGCGTTGATGGCACTACTCAATGAATTTACTGGTGAATAGTAAAAACCTTTGCGACACTTTAAAGTCAGTTTATTGCTATTATCGATTCCATTGTAAACCCAAACAATGTTTCTGATGAAATGACTTTGACTGGTCCATTCAGATACTGTAAAAGTGTTATTATTAGTGTTATTATTCTTTTCTTCGATAACAAAATGGTTTGGGGTAACGTTAACAGTATTTTCTGGTATTAATCGAACTCTTGGTAATGAATCATCATTAAAACCAAGCAGTGCAGTTTTCATTGCTACAAGATGATTTTTTAATTATATTAATTCTAAAAGAAATTAAAAATCACATATCAAAATAATAGCACTGTTTTGGTGAAGCAATTAAGATAAGCTTCCTGGAGAAGAACCTCGGACAAGATTTGATTTTTAAAGATTCAATGGTCACAGACTACAGTATGTAGTACAAACTGCATCATGCACCAATCCAAGAAAAAGCTTTTGTGGTTGCTGCAAACTAGCATATACAGTAATTTTGGCACAGTCTCAGGCTTTCAAGATAAATAAAATGCTTTTCCCATTCGTATCACAGCACCATTTGTTGAAATTCAAAATCAACAAAGATTAAACGCGCGTATTCATGACTCTCATTGATTTGATATTGTAGCAAATACTTAGCGATCTAATCTTTTACACTCATACTTCAAATACGAAGAAATGAAAAAATCAATCGAACTGTCAAACCATATATGGGATTTACAACTCAAAGACATCAAGCCGTCTCTAACTTGGTCGGTAATTGACCACGGCCCGCCATATGTTAATGGGTCAAAGCGATGAAACATTTGTCTTACATAGAAGTTTCATGTTATAACCTCAGAACTTGACCTTGTTAAATAACGGTCCGAATTGATTTCGAAATGTCGCCATAGCAACAAATTTGTTCTAAAAAAATTTAAATGTCTCCCACCGGACAAAGCATAATAAATAGATAAATAAATAAATATATTTTAATAGCCTCAGTATTCACTTCATTGTTTTTAAACGCGTTTATATGACAATTTTTTAACACACCTATTATAAATTTTATCACGCCAATCACCCCATGGTTTCAGCACACTTTTCAGGTGCCCCCATTGAGCATGGTGCCCCCAGCAATTTAGGTCCCCTTGAGAAATTGCTTTGAGTTAGGTACCCCAATTCAGCCAAAAAAATCTTTTTTGAATTGACACTTTTTGTTGTTTTGTCATTGGTAAAATCTTAATGATTTTTGGGGTGGTTTAGTAAAAAAATTCAATAATTTGAAATATTTTGAAATTTTCGATTTGGAAAATATAACCGCCCCCCAGAGCCTCCATCAAGACAGCTAGGTACCCTTAATGAATAGGTAACCCCAAAGAATTGCAAGGCATTAGCCCCCCTCTACTAACCTGGCCTAGGTGCCCTTCAGATTTCTAAGGGGGGGGGCTGACACCATGCACCCACTTTTTACTCATTTTTTTCTAGCTTTTTAACGTGAATTTTACATTTGATAAATGTGGAAACATGAAACTGAATTGAATAATTAATTAATTTCTTTCGTCAATCGTTGTCAAAGTAGAAGCATTCAACATTATTTGCGAGGAGCCAGAAATTAGGCAACTGCCACGAGAGTAGTTATCATTTTCTTGGTAACAGAGTTGAAATTATTTTTCATTATTTGATCCAGTGCGTGATAGCTCAAGGTAATATCTGGCTGATGCTCTTTATCATCTGGATCAATATCATGATTCTCAAGGATAAGAAATTCGTACAGATTAAAATAATACAGATCAATTTTTCTTACCAATGCCTCATTCAATTTGCTTTCTTTTTCAACGCAGTCAATTATTCTAACTCCTTCAAAATCTAACAAGGTAAAATTTTGCCATCACTATACCACCAAGAACAGGGTGACCAATTTCCAAAAGATTTGTAACGAATTTTTCTGAAACTTTGTCATAATGAACAACGAACTTAAATAATGTGTGTCTGAATCTTAATCCCAATATTTTCGAAAATCAAATAATATTTATCGCTAGCATCAAATCCTCCAAGAGCATATCTGTCAAATCCATCAAGAAGTGTGGCTGGTGATAAAATAACATTGGAGAGGTCAGATCGTACAGACATTGACTTATTTGATGAAAACATTCTTTCAATTTTTAAATAAATCTGATCTAATAAAATTTATCTAAAAAGAATAGAATTCGATTCTCATTAGCACTTAACAAGTATTGTGAAAGTTTCGTTCCCAGGCCTAAAGAGAACATAAATAATGAAAATGAAAAAACAACAAAACACCGAACAAACAGACAAAACTTGACAATTGGGCTCTTCCAGAAAATGTCCGTACATGGGGGGTGGTGGATATATTGTCCGTGGGGTAGCGAAAAATTAAATTTTGGGGATAATGATGCTTGTCCGGGGGGTAAAGCTCGTTGTCTGGGGGGCCGAAAGTCACTTTGTCCGGGAGGTAAATCACTGAAAATCGTTATATCCTCAACCCCCCATATTCAATTTTTTCTAGAAAAGCCCATATGAATGCTTTTTAACCTCCTTTGAGCGATCTAAAAATCAATATATCAATATATACTAAAAAGCGGAAATAACATCTCTAGGGGTTGATATTTATGAAGAACCATCAAATACCACAGATTTAAGAGGAATAAACAGTGCTTAAATTGAAGTAAAAAAAGTAAGGCCAGTACTTTTACTGTGAAGCTGACAATTTTGTATTCTTTTGCCATTGGTCATTTTACAATCTCGTGACGCGTTTGGTTTAGATTCAACCATGATTATTGTACGACTGTAGTCGGAATTGGAGGTGGAGGATAGAGTGTCCTCGGGGTAAACTTGCTCTGTTTAGGGGTAATTTAGCTTTGAATTTTGAATATCCAGGGGGTCAACTAATGCTTGATCGGGGACGGGGGTATTGTGGGGTAGAAACCTGCTGTAAATTTCCAAAAAGTGTTAAATCCTCCACCCCCATATTCAAATTCTTCCTGGAAAAGAGCAACCTTTCTTTTTTGCTTCTTTGTCCTTCGTTTCGAATTTACCCGATTGTTTTATAGATCAAACCATTTGATTCGTCAATAAATTCCTCAACAGAAACTTCAAACCCCAGAGTTTCAAAGTAACCAGTGATCCAGTGAATCTTAGCAATCTTCATTTGTTTCAAGACTTGACGAAATTCAGGAATATTTTGGGGCGTCAGATTCAAGGCTTCTAAGAAAACTTCCTTAACAGGAAGTTCTTTAAACAAAATCAATTCTTCAGGTGACAGCATGTGATCTGTCTCATACGCCTCACTGATGGTAACTTGATTTAATGATTTCATACGTAATAGAGTA
>NW_027104538.1:63729-68299 GCF_902728285.1 Clytia hemisphaerica
TTTTTTATTGATTTTAATTGGAACATTAGAATATTAATTTAATAACAAAAAAAGTCAAGTTTAAAGTAGGAAAAGAGTTCATGTTTTAACGCAGAGATTTTTTCAACTAACAGATTTAAGACAAGCACACACCATCAAATAATCAATTAAAACAACTTACTGTTGGTGATTAGTCTCATCCAGTAAGTTAATACACTAAACACTCGTATTATGATTTGTGTTGTTTTCACTGTCACGAGGATCTGCAACACTGCCAACACCAGTTACATCTACACTTTTATCCGACACTACATAAGAAATTTCATCAGCAAGTATTTTTTCTTCAGTCTCACTAGAGGAAGACACGGTCCGATCACATCTTTGTAGAACATAGTTTGCAAATTGATGAGATTTCAATTCAAAACCAAGCTCTTTTTTCTTCTTATTCCAAGAAAACATTTTTTATTCAAATTTATTGTAGGCATTCTTTACTATCTCTAAAATTCAAAATTATACCAAGTGTATCAACTCTGTATGACATATAATACAGGATAACCCTAATTTCAGTAAATTATGATGTAGTATTATATCAAAGATATCTCAACATATCTTCAGCATCGCAAAAGTTTGAAGCTCCAAACTTTACACAAATGTAGTTGAGTTAGTGCAGTTACTGTTTACAGAAATATGAACACAATTTACGGATAAAAAAAGTGAGTAATCTGTGTTTGAAAAACTTGAAGATTGAATCAAACTGTCTTTCAATCGCCATTTTGCAAGTTTCCAGTTTCAAACGAGACTAGCAACCCGATCTCATTTTCTCCCAATACGCTTGCTGACGGGTAAATTTAAAAATTCTGTTTTTATGCGCGATATAATATGTCGAGTTCCTTTGCTATCTATTGTGATAGGTCTTTTGTTCTAGTATGTAAGCTACTGAACTAGGGGGGGGGGGGCTTTTCCTGTACCACCGCTTAACTTTAGATGTACCAGGTTTTTTTTGATGAAATTTGGCAAACAAGATCCTTGTCACGTAAGGTAACATTTGACAAAAAAATTTTTTGATGACGTCACTCATCATGCCCAAAGTGAGCAAAACCGAAAATTTCCTTTGTTCTTATAAATAGCTATTGTATTCTTACAAAAGCTTTAGAAAAAAGTTGCCTGAGTTTAAAATATTTATGTTATCCTAAATATTCAATAAATTACAGTTTAAACGATATATTTGGGTGTCAATTTTATTTTTATTTTGAAGCTAAATAAAAGTTAGGAATTTACAGAAAATTTCATGGCAAAAGCTCTATTATTTCAGGAGCTATTACCAATAGTTTGACTTCCAAATAGAAAGAGCCCCCCCCCCCTAGGCCGAATAACCTCGTTGCCTTATTTCTTTGAAAATAAAAGCAAAATCAGAATGTTTATGATCAGTGCTTGATTTTGATATGCGATTGTTTTGCTTTAGCCAAAACTCAAAGCCCATCAGCCCATCAGTCTTTAATTCATAGACTAAGAAATTTAGAAATAATTGCGAATGTACTAGTAGTCTTTCCAAAATGTCTGGGAAATTTTTAAAACATCATGTTTTCACAACTTTTTCAGTTAAAAAAAAAAATTATTTCTGAAAAATTTGCAAATATTGCAAATACCGTCTTTCAAAAATATTTGAAATTCATTGAAATATCATAAACATGTTTTTTTATAAGAATAGAAGTGTACTTTGGGGGAGGGTCAAGAATTCTTAAGAAATTGCCAATAATCATATTTCGGCCTCAAAGTTTCTAATTTATTAATTGAACAATAACAAAAAGGTCGCTTTTTTACGTTAACCAAATACAAAATGACTGTAAATTCTTATCAAAATCTATGAAACTGAAACTCACCCTTGAGGGTATTCTTAGGATGTTCTTACAATTTGGCCAATTATTACCCTGATATTCTTATAGAACATATTCTTATCAAAAAAGGGGTATCTTCAAGATATTTATTTATATTATTTGGGAATTTCATATTATTTCCAAAAATTTGCAAATATTGCAAATACCGCCTTTCAAAATTTCTGAAATTCATTGAAACATCATATTCACAACATATTTCCAATTTTGGAAATTTCATATTTCAAAAAAATTGCAAATATTGCAAATACCGTTTTTCAATATTTCTGAAATTCATTGAAACATCATATTTACAACATATTTCCAATTTTGGAAATTTCATATTTCAAAAATTTGTGAATACCTTATTGGTATATATTTTCGCGTGTTACAAATTTTCGCGGGTACTTAATTTCGCGAGTTTTTTGGTCAATTTTCGCGAAATTTAATACTGTTTAAATTTTTCAAAATTGCAAAATCGCGAAATTAAATACACGCGAAAAAAATTTTCTTAGTATTTTGTTAGTATTTTTACATCAAAAACGTTGTGTTTCAAGAAAAATCAGTCTTTTTCTTGTTTTATATTCCCACCAATCGCGAAATTTAATACACGCGAAAATTTTCCAGAAGTCGGTAATCGCGAAATTTAATACACGCGAAACACGTTTTTTCGAAAAAATTTCGCGATTCGCGAAAATTTGTAACACGCGAAAATATATACCAATAAGGTATTGATAATACCGTCTTTCAAAATTTCTGAAATTCATTGAAACATCATATTTACAACATATTTCCAATTTTGGAAATTTCATATTTCAAAAATTTGTGAATATTGATAATACCGTCTTTCAAAATTTCTGAAATTCATTGAAACATCATATTTACAACATATTTCCAATTTTGGAAATTTCATATTTCAAAAATTTGTGAATATTGAAAATACCGTCTTTCAAAATCTCTGAAATTCATTGAAACATCATATTTTCAACATATTTCCAATTTTTAAAAGTCGAATTTTTCAAATCGCTTGTAAATATCATATTTTCAAGATATTTCGAAATTGGAAATCTCTTATTTCGCCCAGTGGAGCTTCCAATCTCATCTCCAATGCAAGAAGAGTTGGAACAATATCTAATTACGAATCGGCCTGGAGAAAGTTCGATTGTTGGTGTAGTGAAAAACAGATTGATCCCACTACATGTGATGTATCTATAGTTCTTGACTATCTAGCACATCTTTTTGATCAGGGTTATAGGTACGGCTATATTGCAGCCCATCGGTCTGCAATTTCTGCCTATCATGAGCCTATTAAAGGCATTTTGGTTGGTAAGCATCCTAGAGTATCAAGTCTTTTGACAGGGATTTTTAATGAAAGACCACCATTACCACGATATAGTTTCGTTTGGGATGTTGAAACAGCATTAAAATTCATTAAGACTCTTCCTATTGATGATTCAATTTCTGACAAATTACTTACTTATAAGTTGGTAACCTTGCTATCTTTAGTAGCAGCCTCAAGAGTTTCTGAAATAACAAATTTGGATATCGATTTTCTACTGAAACAACCTGACGTTTACGTCTTCACTTTTTCTCAAGTTTCAAAAACCTGGAAACCAGGTCAAAAAGCACCTACGATGGAATTTAAAGTTTATGACAGAGATGTCAGTCTCTGTGTTTGTCGGACATTAGACCTGTATCTCAAAAGAACAGAATCAAAAAGAGGTGATCATAAACAACTTTTAATATCTATTGTCCGTCCGTATCACCCGGTTAAATCATGTACAGTCTCAAGGTGGTTAGTAAACATGCTTGGGCTATGTGGCATTGATACAAAAACTTTTAAAGCTCACTCCACTAGAGCAGCTTCAACCTCGAAAGCCTCTTCCTCAGGTATCTCTCTAACAGAAATTGTTAAAAGGGGGAAGTGGAAATCTGACTCAACTTTCCGAAAGTTTTATCACAAGGACATAGTTAAAGAATCTGACTTCCAAGGAAGTATTTTAGCATCTAAAAAGCTTTGAAGAGAGGTTGATGGTGGCTACGAGCAATAGCTTTCAGCTATTCTCTTAGCCTGGATTCCTCGATGCGAGCGAGATCGGGCTATACTCCAATATTAGATCGTTTGTTTCTATTTTATGAAATAAAATTGAGGATTACGTAAGGGCGCGAAGCGCCTGAAATGTAATCCAGATTTTATGAATAAAATAGAAACAAACGATCTAATATTCCCGCCCACCCGCTCCTGGCATCCTTGTTTATTTCTATTTTATTCTCTTGTGTATTTTTTTCAGGTTATGGCCCGCCAGGCGTAAAACCCCGTGGACGCGGACGTGGTCGTGGGCGTGGTGGTTATCGCGGATGGCGCTGATTACAAACTAGTTTTTTCAATCAAAGATAGAACCTGAAACCTAATTACTTCTCGTTATTTTCTCTGCATTCCATTCTTATTTTGGCCAAACTAGGGAAAATCATCCTTTATAAAGTATTCGATGTTTCGACCATAGTAAATAAAAAACGTCTTGATATGTATCTTTTTTCGGAAGTCTTGGAATCTGAATTATATTTTTTTCTAAAAACGTTACTTGACACTATTATCATAGACTGGATTCCTCGATGCGAGCGAGATCGGGCTATACTCCAATATTAGATCGTTTGTTTCTATTTTATTCATAAAATCTGGATTACATTTCAGGCGCTTCGCGCCCTTACGTAATCCTCAA
>NW_027104539.1:0-68468 GCF_902728285.1 Clytia hemisphaerica
TTAAGGAAATGGACTTCCGATGACGCTGAACTGCAAGAATTTTCTCATCTAAAGAACCCACCGTTACAACCAATGTATTGAAGATGATAGCTCTTTTGCTCAATCCCAATTTCAATCTCAGGATAAATGCAAAAGGTACTTTGGTATTGATGGGACATTTCCAAAGAGTATTTGTCTTAGGTTTGATTCATTTCTGGAAAAGGGTCGAACGATAACCTTAACTAAGAGAACCATTTTGAGTCTTGCTGCTTCTATATACGACCCTTTAGGAATTTGACTCCTATCACTGCTAGAGTGAAGACTATTTTTCAGCTTGTTTGCAAAGTTAGTGTGGTTGGGACGACAAGGTTCTACCAGACATAGCTTGTGCTTGGTATGGTTTTTAGACGCGTTGGAATGTGAAGATTGTTGAAATTGATAGATTTTGCTTTTGTTTCCTGCAACAGTGATACTTTAAGAGTTGAGTTGCATGGATTTTGTGATAGTTCTGAGATTCTTTATTGTAGTGTTATTTATTTGAGAGTGATTTCCGAGACTGGGATCAGTGTTTTCTTTTTGACTTCGAAAAGTAGGTTGCTCTTTGAAAAAGGTGACGATTCCTAGACTTGAACTTCTTAGTTGTGTGTTGTTGAGTGATTTGTTGAATAATGTTAGATCTGCTCTCTCCGTCGTATTTCTGTTGATGCTACTCGATGTTGGTCTGATTCAAGGTTGCCTTGTGCTGGATAAAAGGGAATAGAAAGACTTGGAAGCCTTGGGGTGAGAACCGTGTAGTGTCTGCAAGAAAGGTTGTTCAGAAGGAGGATTGGCATCACATCCCTGGAAAGGATAATCCTGCGGATATCCCTACAAGGATGGTTCCTCAGTTTAAAGACGCTTTTTGTGAGAAATGGTTTAAAGGACCGAGATACTCTTTGACGAAGATAAGCTTTCTTCTTTTTCTTTCTAACGAATCTTCTCTTCTCGACACTGATAAGTCTGACGTTCTTTCTGAAGCTCGAAATCGTTTTGTGGACTTTGTGGTCGTTCTTCTTATGATCCTTTTGAGTGCAAGGATGATTTTGAGTAGCGTTTCTTTTCTTTTACGACTGACAAATCTGACAATGACATCGGCCTGAGCAAAATCATTGATGTTGGTAGATACAGCACCTACACAAAAATTGATTAAAGTTACCGCACTTGTATACCGCTTCGTCTCCAACATCAAAGCTAAACGCAAAAATGGTCATGTTATCAAAGATGTCATTTCATCTGAAGAACAAGAAGCTGCTCTTACCAACTGGATCAAGGAGGAACAACGCCTAATGAAGTCCATCCCAACATATCGAAAGCTGACGAAATCACTTGGTGTCTTCGAGAAAGACGATTTATTACGTGTCCGTGGTCGTTTTGATAATGCTGATATCACCACAGAACAAAAGCATCCAATATTGATTCGCAACGCCACCAGCCCGTTCACGAAGCTTGTCATTTGGAATTCACAGGAACGGACAAAGCATCAGGGGATTGATTCAACACTGGCCGACCTTCGAAGAAGATATTGGATTGTGCAAGGAAGAAAAGCTGTGAAGAACACCATCAGACAATGTGTTGTATGTATTCGTTTTCAAGGTAGAACATCGCGTTCACCTCCAACACCAGACTTACCCGATTTCAGGGTTGACTTTCACGAACGTTCATTTAATTCCGTTGGCATGGATTTTGCAGGTCCCCTTTATTTTAGAAATTTTTTAGATAATGATAAAACCAAAAAGGACAGTCTGAAATGTTACATTCTTCTCCTTACGTGTGCTACTTCTCGAGCAGTCCATTTAGAGTTGGTACCGGACTTGTCAAAAGAATCGTTCATCCGTGCATTCAAACGTTTCGTCGCCCGAAGGGGTACGCCTTCGCTTGTTATTAGTGACAATGCAAAAACATTCCGCTCGTCTACCGTCAAAAGATTTATGACATCGCTCAACATTAAACAACGTTTTATTCTTCCAGCTTCTCCTTGTGGGGAGGATTTTATGAGAGACTGTGAGATCTGTTAAATCCTCACTTAAAAAGATTTTAGGACTTTCTTTCCTTACTTATGAAGAACTTGAGACCGTGCTGATTGAAATTGAAAGTTCCATCAACACACGGCCACTAACCTACGTTAACGAGGATGATACCGAAACCATCATCACTCCTAATCATCTTATTTTTGGAACTGACATTCATGATAATTTTCTTTTGTTTCTGCGAACACTTTCGTTCCAGTTAAACGTCTTCGTCACTTACATAAAATTTTAGAACATTTCCGTAACCGTTTTTCGTCGATTTATATAAATGAACTCCGTCAATCACATATGTACAGAGAGATCAACAAACCGGATAACGTAAACTCGTCGTCGGAGACATAGTTTTGGTCAAAGACGACACACACCTTCCGAGATCAAGATGGCCCATCGCTAAAGTTGAAGAACTTGTCAGTGGAAAAGATGGCAACATCCGCGGTGCAAAGTTATCTACCGTCACCAAGAATGGAAAACGAGGATCCATTCACCGCCCACTGGCCAAAATCATTCCTTTTGAAATCGTCGATAACCATCAACAGACGCCTGAGACACCTGTTTCACCCCCCTACCGAACCAGCTCAAATGGTTGAAAACTGTGAAAAGTAGTACATAATCGGGGGAGAACCAGTACGAGAAAGGCTGCAATCGAGGGACAGAACCTGCGAAGATTACGAAATCAATATCTTTCAATTTTTCATGAACTTTTATTTCTTTGGTCGCTGAGGATGTAAAAACCTCACTTTTTACAGTTATTTTTTCTTATAAATAATTTTCTATTTTTTCTTTATTTTTGGCACGCGCCGTAAGCGCTCGCTTCGATGTACTTAATTTTCTTATTATTTGATTGGTAGTTTATCACGTGACTTTTGTGACTTATTTTTATTGGCTAATTTTTCATTTATAACGGCCTCATGTTTAGAAGGTCGCTCTCTTATTTCAGTATTTTATAGAAGATAAGGTGCATCATGAAATTTATTGAAGATATTGTTTGAAGTGACTATCCTGATTTTCCTGAAAGGAATTAACATAAATTTCCGTTTTTACACTCCTCAATCGAAAAAATATAATACATCTTTTTTTTCTGTGTATAATGTGTAATAATGTCACATCTCTGAAAAAGCTGCTGCATTTATTTTGAAGCTTCTGGATCGACAAAATTTTTCTTTATTTTGATGTGCATAATTTCGGCGGGAACTTTGGTCGAATGTTTTTGTTCGAATCTAAAATTCGAATATAACAAGATTTTCGAACAAAAACATTCGAAATTATAGAGACCCGGAAGTTATTTTCATTTTTTAACTTTGGAATTTTTGCTTCCTTTAGCTTTCCGAGTTATTATTGATTTTCTAACTCGGGAAATTGTGCTTCCTTTAACTATTCGAGTTATTTTTCTTTTTTTAACTCAGGAATTTTTGCTCCTTTAAATTTCTGTAAATAGATTAAATCTATTAAATTTTACGTTTAATAAAAAGGCTCGCCTCGCTCTTAAAATATTTCTCGTATTGGTATTGAACTCAAAGTCATTTGATAACTATTACTTATTGAGTCTTCATTGGATTGGTAATCATCGATTTCATTTCAGTAAAGTTAAAGATTTATTACCCTTTCGGTGACGACATATAGGGCCAAAATGACGTTATCATCACAAGATTTGCAGTGCTTTGAGTTTTGATCCGTTTTAAGTTGTAATTTTTAGATTTATGGAATTTTAGATTTGGGATTTTCGGAAAAAAAAGTACGAACGATATTCTTTTGAGCAGCGGCTTGATAGCCTCCACCTCTTCTTACTTACCTAGTGGGCTCTATAGAATCCCTTTCGCTTTGCGAACACGAGACTCGTTCTCCGTGCGTAACCCCTTTTACGATTGATAGTAGACACTCGATTTATGGAAAATTTATATGGGCTTGTTATTACCTGAAGGGACAAATAATTCGAAAAGTTAAAAAAAATCTGCGATAAAAAATACCAAATAACTCGAAAAGTTCAAGGCACGAAAAAAAAAAACAATTTAAAATTTATCTAATAACTAGAGATTGACCCGTATTTATATTCCAGTTGAAATAGTAGCTTTTATTTCTAACATTTCTATGTGTTCTTATAATAAGAGACAAAGAAGGAGTGGCTTAGGAAAAAGAATAAAACACTAAAATCATGGATTTTTTCTTTTATACTTATATGAGGTGAAGAGAATATTTACTCACTACGTAAATATGCTTAATTTTCTTTTAGAATACGCACTTTTTTCAAGTAAATATAAAGCAAAGACTTGTGCAACATTCAAATACCACGAAACCAATTTTTTTAGAATAGAGATTTCAAATAAGACGGAGGAGAGTTCTGGTCTGTAAAGTATACAAACGGAGTAGGTAGTAAGTAGTGAGTAGTAGGTAGTGAGTAGTAGGTAGTAATTATCAAGTAGTAGGTAGTAAGCGTTTTGTACTTGCCGCATAAAATACAAATAAAATATCGGAACCTTCATCGTCTTTGAGAAAATATTATATGAGAAACTTAGGCGACTTTTTTTAGCCCCCTTTGATGGAATGAACAAGGCCTTTATGCCATTCCATTTAATTTTGATCGGGCATAGAGCGCTGGTTTAGATGTTCGGCAAGTTTTCCTTATAAATCTGTCGGAGAAGAAACGATGGGGACATAATTTGCCTTAAACAAATTTGTTTTCCTCTTTTTGGAAGATAGTTTATTACCGTCAACTGCTCTAACTATCTGACAAAACATGGGACGGCAATCCGGCCACCATTTCACCGAACCTCCAAAGTCATTTTATTTGAGTTAATGAACGGCGTATTAAAAAATACACAATTTCTCTTTCGATTTTACAGTAAGTGAAAATACAGACCAGATATGCCACAGTCCCATGTTTCGACCAATCGTCCCAAGTTAGAGCAGTTGAGGGTAAATTTTGACTTATTAGAACCACTATTTTTACGTTTCAGTGTTTTTTTCTCATTTTGAGAAGTCCGGGAGCTAGACTCTTTTCCCCCTTTGAGTGAAACTTTTCTTACATTGTGCTTCTTTTGTTTCTTTTGCTAGCTCAAGAAATTTTATTTTCTCTTGTTGCACTAAATCATCATCTAAAACAACAGGAGTACTGAAATCTTTTTCCTCAGATTCTTCAGTAAAATCAGGAATCTTCCACTCAATCACTGTAATGAAATTCTCCCGAACTTCCTCTGCTGGTTTGTTTTTTGAATCAACAGTCATGTAAAATAGAGACCTTTCAGCATTGCTATTTATAACTTTTTTCTAAATTACAGCTGACACTTTAAGGCCATCTCGTTTCAGTTTATCAGTCCCTAATTTTTCTACAGCAGTGTCTAGTTGTTCTTTGTCTATCCATAAGCCACCATATTGCTAAATAGAAATAGTGAGATTTTCTTTGTCCGCAATAAGTTTAAGTTCCTTTCGGGCTTTATCTTCCGCCATGATCTTCAGATTTTCGGCTCGTTTTTCATGAATCTTATTCTACGTTTGAAAAAATCAGCCCTCTGTTTCTTTTTGGAAAGTCTAGCCATTTTCATAACTTCAGCTAATCTAGCTGGGCTCAATTTATCCCTCCATTCTTTGGTATGATTAGTAGTATACATTACGATACCCTCATAGACAAGGTCAAGCGCTTTAGGCTTAGACTTCATAAGTCTATCCAACTGCCCAAAATCGCGCTCTGCGGAAGCATTAGTTGTTGGTACGTTTTTTGCCTCCTCAATCAACTTGGCAGAAGGAGATTTGTAAGCACCATGAAGGTGATCATAAAGCATACGTTCACTAATCATAGCAAAGGCTCCAAATATAATATTGAGGAGTTGTTTCAATAAATCAGAGTCTGCTTCATTTGGTTCAATCAAAGCTTCAAAAATATCATCTTTATGGAGAAGATATTTATGGAGAAACACATGTACATGTGCTGATAGTGTTCAGACATTGAAAAAGCAGATTTTTCTTCTACCATTTTACGCCAAAGAGGAAATTACAAACATTGAGATCACGTTTAACAGCAACAACAAGCTGATTTTCATTGTCTTTATCTAAGCTTTCAAGGAAAGCGATCAGATGATCATAAATTTTGAAGAGCCCACCTCCATTAGGAAAAAGAATATTAAATCTGTTTCCTAGAAATGGATATAGAGGAACACAATCTATATTTTTCTCTTCTTTCAGCCAAGTGGAAAACTTCAACATCTTCCCACTTTTTTCACACCCTTGGGTGGATTGAACTAGTTTACATGAAGTTCTCACAGTCTTTGTGGTGCCACTCTCCCCGCTATTTGATGTTTTTTGAAAATTAGAAAATTATTTTGAGCCAACTTTCCCATCAGGAAAACACAAATTTTCCCATATTTTTAAAGACTAATCTGCCTGGTCTGCCAAGGCTACTAAAAAATGAAGCTCACAGAAAAACTCGTTCACAAAGTTCTTCAACTTTGGGTAAGATTGTTTCACGCAAGGTAATAAAGATATTATTGAAACACTTCTGAGTATTACATCGATCAGACATCAAATTCTTTATTGAAACAATTGTTTGGTTCACAAAATTCAAATTATTATTGAGTTGACTTCCAAAACTTCCAAAAACACATCTAGCTGTGTTTTTGCATCACTTGTGGCACTTTCCCGGAGACCTAGAACTAAATTTTTCCCACTCTTGGTACAAATGTCATATGTCTAATATGACCTCCTTTGTTTACTGGTACCGTCACTGTGGAGAGTATTGTTACTCGCCACAGGAACGTCAATTCCATCCCCAGATAATTCATCTGCTATTTGGAGTTGTACGAGTGTCCTTGCTTTAAGAATCATATATTTGGCAAAAGAGGCTTTGGGAAGTCTGCCTGCATTCAGTTCTGCTAGTTTTGTCAAAACAGTTCGAATGACAGGTTCTATATTTCTTGACCCTAGCCCATAACATAACAGGTCTTCGACTTGCCTAATCTCATCAGAATATTTACCCTCTTGGAAAACTTGAACCTCGTGATCTTTGAGGAAGGAGTTAATTTTTTCGTCTAGTTTAAGTTTTACATCTTCTTAATATGCAATTTGGTCTTTTAAGTCTTTCACATAAGATTGAAAAACTGTTTCTTCTTTAGCATTTTCTTGTTGCAATGAAGCTCTTGCTTTTTTTTCTCCAAACACACAAAAGATTTTCTAGATCTTGAATTACTTTTAAGGGCTTTTTTTAGTTTTGAGTCAAGATCTTCTTTATCTTCTTCAAGCCTCGCAATGTCTTTATCGCATTGTCTTAATTTTTGGTTAATGACACGATTGTTATCTTTTTGACGATTTTACTTTTTTATTTATTAACATTGCGAGGTTCCAATGAGGGCGGAGAGGGGACTTTTTGGAGATCTCTAGATAGAGAATTGCGGTCTTTCTTGATTTCTCTTAATTCAATTTCTAACTTAGCCTTGTCTTGGCTTTCTTCTCTTAAAGACTCGATGAGATAGAAAGTTTTTTCTTTAAGTTCTTGAACCATTTTTAAAAGAGTAGAAATGTCTAATGCATTTGATTTGTTTTTTTTCAAACAGTCACTTGATTCTTTGAGTTGACTTTGATTTTGAACATAATTTTCAGATTTTTTTTTGGATTTGAAGAAAGTATAAATTCCTTTCTCAAAAAAATGTCTTTTTTTTCTTGCCTTAATTTGGAAACTTCAGCAGTTAGAGAATTGATTTTCAAACAAAAAGCCCGAACTGATACGTCACGATTAGCAATTAACGGAAAAAGCATTCCAAAACGTTTTTCGATAGCGTGAGGCATAGGAGATAAAGACTTAAAGATTTCCAAAACTATGTCATTAGTTAACAACAAGTTTTTCCCACTTTCTTGAAAACAAATTTGCAAAGCAGAGAGGTCCAATAAAGTTGGAAACTGGCAACACCTGATACAAAATTTCTACAGGTTGATTAAGTTTGGAGAAGTTGCTTCTTTGAAATGAAAGTTTTCATTGCGTCCCTTTTTCCAACGGCGGGCGGGCGTGCAAAAAGAAACCGAAATTAATCCGAAAATCAATACTATGCGTGTTGCATTTTTCAAACCTTCCACTTTTTTGCAACTTTTCGAACGATTCGAACGTTCTACGGACAAACTCACTAAATTAACTTTTACATTTACGAATTTGTTTTTAACTATGGTAAGTCCAACCAAGTATAGGTTGTATCTCAAATGACAGCTTCATTTGGCTTTCTCATATCGACACAAAGCCTGATTTGGGAGCTTGATTTCCTTGGTACTACGAATGGGCTCAACCACGATTTTTGAATAATATCGATCGATTTCAGATACTTTCTGTCTGGTGTGCCACGGTTGACATGGGTCAATGGACCTTTGAAGATCCTTTGTTATCATCTATGATGTGTTATACTCTGAGAAGTTCGAGTTTTTCAGCTGTGTCTTTTGATAGGATTGCTTTGCCTTGGCCATGGAGGACAATGATCGGTGCACTGACATATTTGGAGTTGGGATTCATAAAATCTGTTAAAGGTTCCTTTTACGTTTAGAGGATTTGATGCTTGATAGGGGAAGATTTTGGTGCTTGATTTTTAAGCATGGGTCGTGGTTTCATGTTCTTGTACGTGGTTTCATCGATAAGGTTGATAGAAGAACCTGAGTCTACCAATATGTCATTGGTATTGCTGTTGATTTTGATTTTGATTTTGGTTGTAGCAGAATTGTTTTTGAAAGCAAACATAGGGAAACTGTCATCATCTGAACTGGCTGAGTCAGATGTTAGATCAGGTAACTGGTTTGGTGAAGTACATTTTGGAGAAATGTCCTACCTTTTTGCATTTATCGCAGGTGAAGTTTTTACTTCGACGACAATCTTGACTGTCATGACCAATAGCTTCACATCTGCCGCATGACAATTTCCTTTGAGTTGGTTGAGTTTGTCCTGGTCTAGAATCATTGTTTCTCTGACCTTTGTCAGTGTTAGGTGGTGTACAGAATTTTCTGTTTCATGGTGGTTGAAAGCGTTTCTCTTTAAGTTCATTGACACTTCCTTCTGTTGATGCATTGCACGCAGCATCCATTTGTTTTGATTGATGGGCTGCAGCTTCACGTGTTTTGCCCATATCGAGGAAATCATCCAGGGTTAAGTCCTTTTTCTCAAGCAGTTTGGTACGGAATCTGGACGATTTACATCCTCGGATGACTTGATCTCTTATGTGTTCGCTTTGTTTGTTACCATATTCACAGTTCATTGAAAGTTTACGTAATCGGGTGACAAATTGTTCGATGCTTTAACTGGTGTCTTGTTTAGCATTACCAAAAACTGAGCGTTCATAGGGAATGTTTTTCTTAACTTTGAAGTATTCCTCTAGAGCTGCAAGGGCTTCCTCGAAAGTGTTACCTGTGTCTGGTAGAGTGTCAAAGATTTCCTGACTTTCGGGTCCGATCAAATGGAGTAGTAAAGCTCGTTTTCTTTTATTACTGTTTATATTTGAAGCAACAACAAAGTATTGGAACTATTTCACCCACTTTTCCAATCGTTGAGCAGTGCTCGTTGGGTTCCAGTTGGATCGAATGGTGCGATGCTTGGAATTTGAATACTCATCTTTCTGTGAGGTTTACTGACGAAATATTTCTCGCAGCTGACGGCTGGTGAGTTATACTTTATCTTCGTCGCTAGTTGTTATGTTCAGTTTTAGTATATATCTTTAGATATAATAAGATATAGAAGCTATAATTACAGAGCTTAGAATTTGCTTCTAGACGCCATATTAATCTTGTTGTTCAAGGCACGGCTGCCCGGTCGCTAGATCAAAGTTACGGAAGACGAAAGATGCTAAACAAAGATGGTAGACAAAGTAGCAACCGAAAGAGACGTTTTGGATATAACAGGTTGACTCTATAAAGTAGTAAAAAACAGCCTTTTATCAATCAACCAATGATAAACTTGGTTTGATATATTTTGTTTGAATATTTTTTGAAAATGTTTTTTACAGTGATGATGGTCAAAGATTGAAGAATCATTCCTGTGATAATGGTAATTACACCATATTTCTACAAGAAGTAGATTATTTTCTTCTTTGTTTGATAATATTCCACTCACAAATATCTTTTCAACGAGCACAATATCGCAACTTCATTCAAATTTTATCAAAAGTTACAGCATAGTATAAGAAATCCGCGGCTGGTATGTTTGCCCCTATAATTATTCGAATTATTCTTTTGTTTTTCCATTGTTTTCGGGAAATAAATAGATGACATATGCATGTCGCCACTAATTATGTGTGGGCAAAGCGAGGCAAAATGATTACGCCAAACCACATGTTATATTTTAACCTATAACTAGATCATTTCTCAACTTAAAAGCTTAGTTTCTTCCGCAAATTAATCACATGTTATCCCTTGAAAAAGTTTTGCACGCTTGACAACCTTAGAGGCAAAAGAAACATCTAATTATAGGTGAAAAAAAGTAATTTGAGTATTAAACCCAAGTAGCCACTTTGAATTACATTTCCACAGCCAATTCTTTGAGTTATGATTTGAAACTTTTTTCTAGCATTCTTCAACCCTTTTCTTAGCAATTACAAAATAAATTACATTGGCATGTGGTCGAGGCACTTGAGGCACCTCATTTCTTTTTGCCTACCACCAGAATTTCAAACTTCTAATTTATTCGTGTTTACATCGCCGCTTCCTTTACTTTTCATTCGAGATGACCTTTGAAAAAAGAAATACCCACGTGATACATAGGAATCCGCTCTATCTGCCTACGATCAGGCGATATAGTCACGTGGTCTAGATCCTTTTTTAGTTGACTGATTTCAATATCTCTATTAATCGAATCTTCGCATTTTGCATCGTACTCATGCTCGGGGAAGTGTTGTTTTAACACGACGCATTTTCTATAGACATCCCTATACATACCGTTCAGCTTCTTAATAATTTCCTCACTGTAAGGAAGTGTCGTTCTTTGTGAATATCATAAGTGTAATTTTCCACCTTTGTCAATAAAAACTCTACAAGAGATCTCTCTTCTTTATAGGTTTATAAATTGTGGAGATACTGTTCGGCAAGTAAGAAACACTCTATGATAACGTCCATTTTTACACAAAATGTTTACTGGTTTAGAAATCTGTTAATTGAAGAATCTAAAGCGACACAAAAATCTGATTAAGTTATGGAATTTTGAAACAGTTGTCTTTTTGCTAATTATATTAAAAGCAACTATCAAGTTATAAAACCTTTAGCGAATTGGGGGTTAGATATTAATGTCAAATATGCCTTTGTGGAGAGAGGATTTAGTTTGTTGTTTTAGGTACAGGAAATTCGGGGGAATGATGTGGTGTTTATCGCCGAAATGAATATTCTTTTTGAAAATGTGCTAAAATTGATAGGTTTTATTATACTTCCTTATTATACTTACTATTCAGTTTTTCGGGATTCTAGAGAAAAGAAAGGGTTCAGCACTATTTATGATTATTTCAACTAAATATTGTTGGTACGATGGAACTACCTGATATTAATTTTTTCCAATCAGACCGGTTGGGCCCGTTGAACCACAAAATTATTTGACCCACTTCAATAAGTATTTTCTCAAATTTACCGTTAACGTTAATATTGAAGTTAGACCGCATGTATATGCTTTATTACACGTTTCAAACAGCAGACTTTAATCGTGGAAATGTTAGCCTTTTAGCAAATTGATGCCATTTATGCTAAAATTAGCTTCTGTAAAACATGTCAAATTGAAAATTCGCTACAATTAATCCACGCTAAATTTTTCAAGCAAGAAGTATAACATCATCCAGTCTAAAACGACGCTTCATTTTCTTCTAGTTTTCCTTCGCTTAACCAAAATTAATCCACGCTAAATTTTGTTAAATGGCGATTCGCTAAAATTAATCAAAAAAATATGAAAGTTTTTGTGATTCGCCAATAAGCACAGATAAGTGCTAAAAAAATTCCGATTAAAGTGTGCGTGCGTGTACAGGGTTAGTGATGGGGTGAATAGGTTTAACAAGGGGTTGATTCTTTTTCAGAAATTTCCTTTTCTAATTCAGTTCAAATGTCATTTAAAATAGAGTACCTTATTACGATAAATGTAATTGTAACACAAATGGAAAATTTTCGTGTTAATAAAAACTCCATTAATTTACCACCCTACCTCTACCTAAAAATCATGTTAGTTAGGCACCGTTTGAATTCTTAAAATATGTTATTTGTGTTAATTACCACTCACTCTAAAGTTTACACCTGGCCATTCGTGTTAATTTCATGTGGTATTAATTTCAAGGTCGTTAAATACTTGTCTACTTATATTCATGTAATAAGGTACATGTAAATGCGTGTGTCATTCTTGGCTCATTTATTACAACCACGACTCCTGGCGCCAGCGAGTGGAATGCATTGTCGCCACTGCGGTCGAGCAATGATGATGATTATTATTATTTACTTTTAAATGTACTTAGGGAGGCCGGATGACAACACACGGTAATATCCGAAAAAGAAATAAACCGTCTTTTAATTTTCGTTGTTTGTTAAAAGAATATAAAGTAAATTTCAATACCATTGATCTTACATTTGAACAACCGAACTTGACTTTATCACACACAGTCGTATGGTCTTTAAAGTAAACGAAGATCTTAAAGAAGTTTAGGTATCAAAGCTTATTTTAGTACCCTGTTGGAACTTTTTAACTATTAATCGATTATAGATGGAGTTTCTGGAAATCCATATCAACCGGGTTAGAAATAAAGTTAATTCCGATGTGGATAATCTCATGGATTAGTAGGTTAAATCGACATTCCCCTGTGTTACTTTAAATCATTTCGCCTTACTTCTTAGATGATTACAGATTTTTTTTCCAATTAGCGGAGAGTCTGCTTAGTGGACAAATATATTTTACCTCTTTGTAGACGCTACCCACTACCGTAGTCAATACGTATAATTTGATGCCAAAGCGAGCCCGTTTGGTTTTGATATATTGACTGAAATGAAGTCGGCCTTTGAACGAGACAAGCGATTCGTCGACGCTAAGGTTCATTCCTAGGTTATACACATTTCTAAATCTATTCCGAAGAATGTCCAGAATAGGTCTTACTTTATGAAGATGATCACGAGCTCGTCAGCTATACTATCAATACTGTTGTTGAACAATTCCAATCCAGAATTCTGCAAAGAAACAAAGTAATAAAACAACGATAGGTTTAACCATGTTACCAAAAACACTAAATCGTTTGTGCATTATTGTATTCATGTAGTGCTTTCTTCAATTTAGTAATAAAAAACGAGTAATGACAATTTGCCATCGTATCTCAAATTCTGTTGAGGATATTGCTGGGGTAGGGCTCTCTAAAATAAACACAAACAAAAAAGATATACAATGTCGGTGTCCTTTTCTCGTTTTCGTTTTTCTCCAGTCTGAAAGATACTGAAAGATAAGCAAAAATCAGATAAATCATGAATTTATTCAAAAAAATGTCAAATATCATTTTTGAAATATACGACTTTTTGTATTGATGATGGATGATGGACTCTCTTGTCGATTTTTCACAGTAACAAGAGCTTCCATACGAAATTTAAAGCACTTTTGATTTTGTTGTTCAAAAGTTCTTCCAACTGTTTTAAAAATTGACCTGGTTAGCCCTTGTAAAACCTCTCTCAAAACTATGCTTCAAAGATGTAAATTTAAGCCAAGTTTTTTCACTTGCCTGATCCCTCATAAAATGAGAATGAGGATGAAGGATGAATGTTGAATGTTGACGTCAACAAAGAGTGAAGAGAGACGGAGACTCACTGACTAAACTTCTGATCAGATGCAAGGCAAGGACACCTGAGAGAGGCCTTAAGGGAGAGACCTTAGCAGTCAACTCGCTTACCCACGACTTTTTGTATTATGATAAAAACTATAAAGCACTTACCCTTGAATTCTTCAACTTCCTTTTTTGCTTCGAGACCATCTTCATTCTTTGCTTCGATACCATCTCCTTTCTTTGCTTCGATACCATGAAACAAAACAAAGGAATAAGGAGTTAAGATATACTTACACAGTAAGGCATTGCAATTTTTAAGAGATATTCTGTCATTTTTTAGAAAAAGTTCGTGCCTTTAGAAAAAATTGGTGCCTTTTGAAAATAGTTCGTGCCTTTTGAGAATAGTTGATGTTAATTGACAGTTAATTTCGGGCTTAAATCGGGGAAAGCAAAAAGTGACCAAATATCAACTTTGTTTTTTAATCAAAAAATGTTGTTATATATGAATCACAGACTATATTTACAACTCGTCAAACCACAAATTATTTCGCTATTATCATCAACTCATTTATTACAACTCGGTATCTATTTTGCTGACCAGAACGGCTATCTTTCGAGGGAGACTTTTCTGTCTCTAAAATATTTTTAGAAGTGCCCACTGTTGTCACAAAAAAAACTCGGAAGTGTGCAGTGTCTCGTGAGCCTTCTGGGCCATGACCCTTGACAGTTCTAGTTCACAAATTTTATAAGAACTGGAAGTGCGTGGTGAGCCTTAGGGGCCATCGTATAACTTTTTTTTCAAAGGCACGAACTTTCTTTCAAAAGGCACGAACTTTTTTTTGAATGGCACGAACTTTTTTTCGAAAGGCACGAACTTTTTTCCAAAAGGCACGAACTATTTTTTCGAAAAGCACGAAGGCACGCAAGGCACGAAAAAAATCACACTCTAATGAAACCATCCTTCTCCTGTGTTGATGATCGCAGAGAAATGGCTCTTCTGATGTATTGACACAGCATGCAATCGATATTTATTTCAAAATTTTACTTTCAACAACTTGTTTTTTTCTCTAACCTAGACTTTTCGGTTGCGTCGAATGCTTACTTAACTCCGAGGCCACATAGACGTATACTCCACTCCCAGTTATGTACCTCCTAATGACAACTCTTACTTCCTGTCCTCGTCAATATCCAGATTGGTTAGGATATCATTTGTTCCAAGCCTTTACAGTTGGTAGAGGCAAACGGGAAGAAATATGGTCTTTTCCAAGACGACTCGACGGTGAGATGCCTGTTTTCAGAGCAGCAATACGTGATTCGTCTGAAATGTAAGGAATAAAAATCAAACTTAGAAAACATATGGAGCGAGTATAGAGTGTTCATCCAAAAAAACAAAAAAAACATTATGGTTATGGTATCTGGTAGTAACTCAATTTTCGACATATTTTTAAAAATCTAGGAACGCCACCCTTTTTTACTACTCACTACCTTTTTTTAGGGGACGACTCCTTTTACTACCATGTAGTAACTATTACTGCCTATTCAAATCTTTATAGCACCCTTTTAGTACTCTGTAGTGGATATCACCTTCCATTTAAATCCCTGGATCACCCTTTTAGTACCCTGTATAGCTATCATCTATTTAAATCCTTATACCACCCTTTTAGTACCCTGTTGTGGATATCACCTTCCATTTAATTCTCTATACCACCCTTTTAGTACCCTGTAGTGGATATCACCTTCCATTTAATTCTCTGTACCACCCTTTTTGTACCCTGTAGTGGCTGGCTATCATCAACTATTTGAATATTTAAGATGTGCGAAATTCGAAAATCCAAACACAAAAAAACAACTAAACAGAGCTGTAGCAACTGTAGCAAAGGCAAAATTCCAAGAGACAAAAGAAAGACTTCAGTTATGCAGAATTACAACGTGACTAGTTTGTTTATTTTTTTGATCTAATCTAGCTGAATATGCTACATACAATTACAGATTACTTTGGTACCACCCAATTTAGTACATGGTACTAATATTTTCTGGAATTTTTTTTAGGGTACCACCCCTTTTACTACCATGTACTAAATGGAAATAACTTTCACAAAACACCACCCCACCGGCTATGGGTCACTTCACTGAATATGTATCAAAGCCCCAATTCCTGTACTCTTCTGGGAACCTGCATTATTTCTGTTTCCCTCCCTCCTTTCTATTTAAAATGTTATACGAAAAAGTTGAGCATCGTTCCATTACAGACCAAATTTGGCCCTCATTCTTGTACCAGACACTATAGGAGAAAGTATTTACCTTGTTTCTGTATTTTTACTTTCATATACAGCACTTTGGTTCTGAGGGTGTTTGAGTAAGATTCTCCCGAGAACCAATCTTTGATGTATCTCTCTATTGGCATTTTTAGGGGCTTTGAAGGGCATTCCTGTACGGAGCGAAGGCTTGTGCGATTTCTACATTCAACATTGTCACATTCACCCTGAGCAACGCTTTCAAAAAATGGGCTCAAAAATGGTGCAATGATAACACCTTTCCGGCATATACTAATAATGTATCCTGTAGGTTTCTGTTTTTTAAAGATTTATCACTGTTGCGATTCTGTCTGGTTGCTAGTTTCTTCATTAATCAGCATTTTTTGAGCTCTCTAAAAAGTTATTTGCTGGTACGGCTACTAGAAATAAGATAGCCAGATGTAATCTTAAAAATCGATCTTAAGACTTTAGCGTAGTTTCCGTCATGTGTTAGAATAATTTTAATTTCTAAAACTATGCAATTTCTACATGGTTAAAATACCATATACCATAGACATTCCGTTACTTTTTACTCTGCAGAATTGGATCCTGGTTTGAATTTTTGCTGGACCTTATTCTAACTAGATTTTTGTTTTGAACGTTGTAAACATAATGCTGGAATGGCTTAGTAAACGGCAAAAGATTAAAAAAATTGTTTCAATTATTTGAAATACGTTTTTCCAGCATTATCTTATATATTACAGACGTGTACATTTTCTTTACTAACACGTGATTGCTGGTTTTAAAGAAACGATTCTTTTCCAGCAATTGCTGATTTTCTTTTTAAATTCTAGGTGCCGATTTTAGCTGGTTTTTCAATTGAAACTATGATGGCCAGCATTTGCTGGTGTCTCTATAAGATTGTGTCGCCAGCATTTTCTGGTGTTTTCTTAAAAGTTAGCTTGTATTTTATTTCTTGATGAACGTTCTAATATTTTCCAAAGCTTAAAGGTCATAGGAAGCAAATCAAGTGTGTTTAATTTAAGCTTGCAAACAATAGGTCTTTTGTTAAGAAAACATGTCTACCTTTTTCAAAACTGGGCAGAGCTATGCTAGTAATAAAGATTAGTAATCTACCTAATAGGACATTTCACAGTCAAAATGGAAAATGGTTGTCAGAAGTAGTCGCCCTCTATTAACAACTTCCCGTTAGCTTGACGCAAAAGACTTTGATCAATAATAATTTGTCATTAGTGCGCAGTGGTCCTTATTTCCCATTAGGCTTTGCGACCGTGAAATGGCCTATATTAAAGGTTAAATTATACATCTAGCGGCATCTCTTTCGATTCCTTGTACTTCTTATGTAGATATTCACGATGTCACTTGGTCAGGACGTCATTGATTAGTGTAAACCCATATAGAATAACGCTTGCTTTTGGAATCCAATCACCGTGCACCTTTTGTTGTTCGAATAGAGCAAATGGGGAACCCATTTCTTATTCCAGCTTCCCTTCCAATAATTTACTCTCACTTGATTTTCCTCAACTTCGATAATCTTCCCTTAGAAATCGAAAGGTTGATATTGATAGATGAAACTAGCCGATACCAGGCGCCGCACACCGGTTAAGCTGTAGCTGAACGCATCTAAAGCATAGATTTAAAGCGCTAGATCTAAATCTCAAACCTATCTCAGGTAAGAAAAAGTGAACCCACCCCTGAATGAATATCCCTGTTTTTTTCTAAATGGATTGAATGTAGTGTATTTTCGCCTAATCCGCAAAATATTTCAAAAAAAACTCAAAATATGTCATTACTATTTGAATGGTAACTTGCATCAAAGAGGCGCAAATAATGTGTATTTCATCAACCAATATGCATGATTTGACAGTAAAAGTCACAAAATTGAGAAATATTGCCTCCCAATAGTGCCACCCGCGAAATTAAGTCCCCGTGAAATTTTTGAACTTCACGGAGAGGCCCAACCGCGAAATTTAATCCCTGCGAAAGTTTATCCCATTAAAATATTTAGGTAACATGATAACATCATTTTGTTGAATTAGTAATATCTTTGTTATTGGGACTATATGTACAAAATTAAAAATGTCTGCTTATAATAAAATCCAAAAATAAATATCCAAAGTTTTACAAAAAGAAGCAACAGCAACAAAAAAGGCGAAGGAAATCATGCTCGGCACTTAACGGTCGTTCGGCCTTATCTTGGTGTAAGGACTATATCTTGACGATGAAGACGATGAAGACGACGCAGAATTACTTCTGTGCCTTGTATGCATTCACTTAAAGAGAAAGATTTTAAAGAGAACAAAAATTTTGCTAAGAATTGTGGGCTTTTTCTTATGTCCTATCCAATGGCCAAAGCGATGTCATCAGTTGTGAGAACAAATGTAGGACACCAGATCTTTTTGGCTGCACAAAAATAAAATACTATAAAGACAGTATTTGACACTTTTTTTATAACAACCAGTAAAATTTTCCTGAGGCTCGGCTGTTCTTATCATGTTCTTATTTATAGAGTGTAATTAAGGAATTTTTAGACGTTACATACTAAATCTTTTACTACCTTTACCCCTGCTCGAAATTAGTAATGTCAGGTTCAGCATAGTTCTGAAACAGTGCAAAGTTATTTGCAATGTCATCTAAGGGTTAGGAAAAGAAAAAAAATCACTTACTACTTTGGGGGGGGTTTTCACTTTTACGGTACGACGGTATTGGGCCTTTTTATCCCCGGTAAATCGGTATTACCAGAAAAAAACGACGGGATTACGGTATTACATTTTCTACCGGTATCGGTATTTAGGTAATTAGGCTTCTTTTATCGACGGTACTACGGTATTTGACCCAAATTTTTGTCGGTATGACGGTATTTAAGACCCCTGAAAACCCCCCCCCCCTTCTCTCCGTTTTTCTATTAGAACCAATTTTCTAAGCTCCTCTTTAGATTTTCGCACCATCCCTAGAATTGTTTGAGCTAAAGGTTGAAGAAAAGTGGAAGTTTCGTTTATTATAGTGACACATTTATCTAAGTTAAGTTTAAGTTTTAATTCATAGGCTGGCAAACGCACATGAAAGGAATGAAGCAAATAAACGGGGTAAAAATAAACATTGCTTACTGGTATCATCAACTTCGTTGATAATTGGGCCATCATGTTCCTCATTTTTGGCTCCAACCTAGGGGACTGGCACCCCACATCTTCCTGTCTTGGCTGTACCGATTGAGTTGACGTGTTATTGCCCACCTTTAATTGTGTAATATTCTTTATTTTCCCTTAAAAGAAATGCTACAGACATAACACATAAAGTACAAAAACAGAGTTTGATAAGTCATCAACGGGGAAATCCCACTTGTTCGACGGTACATTTGTTCAACAAATCTTAAAAAATGTCGAACTGATGCGCTGTTGAACAACTGATCGTTTAATTTTTCGACAGACCAGTTGTTCAACAGTTACTTGTTCGACATCCAATTGTTCGACTGTATGGTTGTTAGACACCCACTTGTTCGACACTCATTTGTCGAACAATTGGTCTGTCGAACAATTAAACGATCAGTTGTTCGACAGCGCATCAGTTCGACGGACCAGTTGTTTGACAAAATAAAACAACGGAAATGAAACGAGGCCCGGAAAACCTAGGCCCGGATTTATCGAATTACCAAAATTATGATGAAGTGAATGTTATGACGTCACTTAACTGTTACTCACTTTTCCATTTTCCCAAAAGGATTTTCGAGTTAGCAATCAACTCGGATTTCATTTTTCTCAAAAAGCATAGACTGTAGGAGGCCCCCCCAGCGACACCCCTAATCACGCAAAAAAATCTTCTCCATCACGCATCACGAAAATCGCTAAAAATTTGTCATCACGCAAAAAATAGCCCAAATCACTCATCACGCCTCAAATTTTTGCCCTATCACACATCACGCCAAAATCTTGATCACGCCATCACGCCAAAAAAGTCTCTAATCACGCCATCACGCAAGAAAAAAGTCCCAAACACGCCATCACGCAAACCGCTGGGGGGGGCCTCCTGTAGTCTAGAGCTAGACTTATAGATTAAAAATTCCATGTCAATAATCAGCTTCACCTAATTATCAAACACTGAAAGGTGAAAAGTACTGCAAAAGAGAAGTGCGCTCGTCAAAAGATGAAAAGAGGAAAATTATTCAAAACACTCTCTAGCGCGGCTTTTTATGGCAGACATACATGTAGTAGAATTGCCGCCCTATTTTGCGTAATAAGAATAATGGTCTGGAAATCGAGACCACATAGACTGGAGTCGTTTATGCGTGTAATACCGTAGTATATATGTTATATGATATTATGATTTACCGGATTTAGTTTGTATAAACGACTGGGAAGAATCCAGTATTCCGGCCTTATAGAATCCCCGGCTACTTACGCAGAAACTTGCGTAGTGAGAAAACAAAGGGTCTTTTTCTAAAAAAAAGAGTTTATCGGACGGGGGCGCTATTCCGTTAAGAGCAGAAAGGTGCTATTCCGTTAAGAGCACGAAGGGTATAGATTAAATTAAATTAAGGGCTCTGACCATAGTGAATTTTTCATAATTGCCGTGTTGAAAATTTTCTGACTGATGTAGCCAACAAAACTATGGCATGTTATACATTTTCTGTTAGACAAACTATTCCTGAATCTGAAAATTCAAAAATTTCATTGAAATAATTTGATGAAGAAGACTTTTGCGAGGAAGAGTATTTCAACTTTGAAGAGCTTAGTTTAGGCGGAGAAGAAACATTTTGAAAATTTTTTCGCAATAGATGGTGTATCTTTTACCGAACAATAAAAATTTTTGCGGAAAATTTTTGTAAAAGCTTCTTTGTCTTGAAATCTTCAAAATAGTGCTTTTTCATCAATTTTTCATCTGGATTTTGCTTAAAAAAACAGTCATAACTTTCGACACATCTTTTTAGAAAAATTTTCCGCAAAATTTGAAATAGTTAAATTCTTTGCGGAAAGTTTGAAAAAAGTTCGAAACAAAGAGGTTAATTATTACCCATTAAAACTTAGCACTTTTTATAAAAGAAGGTGATGCAACATATTATTAACGTCTTTTTAAAGTTCCTAAGGTCACTTTTGCAATTAAGTTCTTAATTACTCTTAAGGGGTTAGATTACCTTATTGGTATATATTTCCGCGTGTTGCAAATTTTCGCGAATCGTGAAATTTTTTCGAAAAAATGTGTTTCGCGTGTATTAAATTTCGCGATTTCCGACTTCTGGAAAATTTTCACGTGTATTAAATTTCGCGATTCACTAAACTAGGTATTTTCAGAAAGTGGGAATATAAAGCAAGAAAAAGACTGATTTTGCTTGAAACAAGGTTTTTTATGTAAAAATACTAACAAAATACTAAGAAAAATTTTTCGCGTGTATTTAATTTCGCGATTTTGTAATTTTGAAAAATTTAAACAGTATTAAATTTCGCGAAAATTGACCAAAAAACTCGCGAAATTAAGTAGCCGCGAAAATTTGTAACACGCGAAAATATATACCAATAAGGTAAAAAGCAATTAATTTATAAAGGCAATTCTTTGTTAAAAGTGTTAAAGAAACATAACTTTTATGTTCAGATACTAAAATCAATTTTCTGACTATGGTCAGAGCCCTTAATTCTTGATCAAGCAACTACACGTATCCTCGTATCATCAGCTTTTTGATGCTTCAATCAGTAACGTAAATAAAGCCTGGGACACAAGGGACGAGATTAGCATCAACAAACTCTCAAAAACAAAATCAACTTTTTTTTGAGCGGGAAAAAATTATAATTGAAATAATGACACTTTTCTTTTGTTTTGACAATGGAGAATAATTTCTTGGGAGAGGAAATTGTTATGTGTACTGATATCTCCTTTTATGTGTTTCAACCTTGTTCAACCGATTATGTGCGTCTCGATTGTTTTTCTAAACCAATCAAATCGATTATGAAATCAAAGCAAACATTGTTTCCGAACAACACCCCTAGATATCTTTCAGAAAGGTTTCTAGGCGACTAAAATTTTTCCCTCCATTACTTCTTGCTTTATGTCTACTATGTCTGAATTTCTATGCTACGGCTAATTTCAAAATTCGTTAAAATAAAACAACATAAAAAATGAAGTATGGGTGGGTCCTGGAACCCTGAAGTTGGATTCTAATAAGTGGGACCATGAGGTGGGGGGCCTAAAATTTTGCAAACCGGGACCTTTGGGATTCTGAAATTCGGCGAACCAGGACTCTAAGTTGGGACCCACAATTCGGGACACTGAAGTGGGACTCTGAATTCTGCAAACCAGGACTTTGAAATTCGGCAAACCGGGACCCTGAACTTACAGATATCTACATATCTCTGTGGTTGTTCTTTCGAACTTCGTGTATTTATTTTTTTGCGATAACAAATAAAGGGCTTTTCCAGAAAAAAAATCGAATATTTGGGAGGGGCAGAAACAGCCAACGACAAGAAAATCGTAAATACCTATCTGTTCTTATTTGCCAGCTGGAAGGATTTTTCGATCTTAGAACAGATACCCCGATTCCAAGGGCACCAGTCTTCTACTCAGAACAGATCGCGTTTTTCCAGCCAAGAGAACAGATGCAATTTCATGAGAAAAAAAAAGAGTTCATAAATGAATTTATTTACGGTTTGAGAGAAAATTGTTTTGCCGAAAGAGTTGGCGTTCCGTAAATTAGTTGAGGCGTTTTGAGAAATGTAGACTTTGACCTAAATGTGCGTTCCGTAAACTATTCAGATTTCAAGAGTTTCGGGTGCTAATCAAAAGGGTAACCAAAAATAGTTTTAATCACACGTCGAACTTAGCCTCAAACAAGTAACTTCTAGCAACTTGATGATCAGAACCAGAATCATGGCAGACGAGAACCGTCCTCCAAAGAAAACAAAGAAGGTCCAGAAGTTGAAAAATCCTCTTTTAGAGATGTCTACAAACACAGAGGACACAAGCACCACAAGTGAAACAGGTGATCACACTTTTATCCCCGCTTTTGATCCTTCACAGAATCCTTGGGCTCAGATTGGTGCTTTTCAACAAAATCTAACTTCTTTGATAGAGGATACACAGGATATCAAAAGGAAAATGGACATCCAACTTTCCAGTAAAGGAAAGAAGGCAAAATCAGAGATTCTTTTCAAATACAAAAACAACAGGCTAAATTATAATTTCTTGGAAGATATCAGAGAGTCAATTGACGAAGCCAGGGACCTTTCTGCAGCTGGTTTGAAGAAAAGGTTGGCCAGTCGTCTAGATGACATCGAAGAGAAAATCTCAAAACGTCAGAAAGTAATCCGTATTGCAGATAAATCTCCGGGCGGTTGGGCCACTGTAGATGAATACGTACAGGACGAACTAGCATCTGATAGCGATGATGATAAACGTATCCGTCAAGCCGAGAGTAGAGCGTTGCAGAAAAAGAAGCAGCAGTCCAGGTCAAATACAACTCGTACACATCAATATCGTCAACAACTTCAGTTGCAGCCTTTTCAGCAAAATTGGGTGCCATCATTCCAACAGAATTTCAATCAGGTACCTCCATCGTTTCAACGACCACGATTTTTTATTCCACAGCAAGCAACCTCACCTAGAATCGTATCTTTGCAGAATCCAATACATCCCGTCAATGCTTGCTTCGAGTGCGGTCAGATTGGCCATTGGAGACATTCGTGCCCTAACAGGAAAGGTATGGAAGATGTTAATATTTCTCAACCTAAGTTAAAGGTTAAGGGTAGTTTAAAGAGGCTTTCACACTTTTGGAAATCCACTTTGAAAGCTAACAAATTTATTCTCAATATTATCAAATTTGGTTATTGTATACCATTTAGATACATGCCTCCTTCTTATGACATGAAAAACAACAAAAAAGCTTTAGCCGAAAATGAATTTGTTGAAGAATCTATTCTTGATCTAATTAGAAACGACTTTGTTTGTGAAGTAGACAAAAGAAACAAGCCTTACTGTACGAGCCCTTTATCTGTAGCATACAATTCAAGAGGCAAAAAGAGACTAATTTTAGACTTGAGCTATCTCAATGAATTTGTTTGGAAAGAAAAGATCAAATTTGACGACTGGAAAATATTTGAAGATTTTATAGATTCGGATTCAGAGGCATATCTATTCAAATTCGATCTGAAGAGCGGTTATTTTCATATAGATATTCACAAAAGTTTTCTTGGACATTCAAGGACGGCTCAAAAAAGTATTTTCAATACACAGTCCTCCCTTTTGGTTTGACTTCGGCTCCCTTTATTTTCACGAAAGTGGTTAGAGTTCTCGTTAAATATTGGAGATCTTTTTCTATAAAAATTGCTTGTTTCCTAGACGATGGTATGGGGATAGAATATTCAGACGAAAGGGCTAAAGAAAACTCGGATTTTGTCAAAAAGTCTTTAAATTCATCAGGATTCATAGCTAATACTGAGAAATCTCAGTGGGAACCGTCTACTTCTATGGAATGGTTGGGTATTATTTTAGACTTCATAAAGAAAACTTACTCGATCACAGAGCACCGTATCTCTTCTATTCTCGCATCCATAAACGATATTCTTGACTCTCCAAAGAATGTGACAGCTAGATTACTCGCTTGTTTTGCTGGAAAGATTATTTCAACAGCTCGTTTTGGGAGCGATTGTAAGGTTAAAAACACGTTTTTTGTACAAAGCAATTGAAAGCAGAGTCTCATGGGATAGAAAATTCAGTATCTTATCTTTACACAATGTTATTCATGAGTTGCTTTTTTGGAAACTGAATGTTAGAGAACTAAACAATAGACCTATTATCAAATACGAAGTTCCTTTTGTAAAAGTATACTCAGACGCAAGTAGCACGGGAATAGGAGCCATATTTCAACAACACATTTGCTATCGCAATTTGAATTTCGAGGAGAAGAGTGAAAATTCTACCTTCAGGGAGCTATTGGCTATTCTACATGCTATTCAATCTTTTGATGTGCTTATAAAAGGCAGAAACTTGTTGTGGCACACAGATAATTTTAGTGCTGCTATTATTGTAAGAGTTGGGAGCAATAAACTTAATCTACAACAACTCGCTACTAGCATATATGATTTTTGTAGAGAAAAAGGGATAAAGCTTAAAGTCACTTGGATCTCTAGGGACTTAAATAGCCTATCGGACGAAATTAGTAAAAGTATAGATTACGATGATTGGGTTATATCATCAGAGTTTTTGAATACATTGAAAAGAAGTGGGGCCCATTCTCTTTAGACCTTTTTGCAGATAATAAAAATGCGAAATGTCAACGTTTTTGTTCAAAGTATTGGTGTCCAGGAACTATGAGGGTTGATGCATTCTCTTTTGACTGGTCAGGCGAAGTTTGTCTAATGGTTCCCCCAACATTTCTGATAGCGAAATGTGTTAACCATTTTTTAGCTTGTAAAGGATCCGTAAAGGGTGTTCTTATTGTACCGTATTGGCCATCTGCTGTATTTTGGCCTTTTCTAGTAGATTATAATCAAAATTTCAAGGATTTTATTAAAGATTACAAATTCTTTTCATCAAGCTCAAAATTGCTCCTTTTAGGAGAATTGGGTCACTGGGTTATGATTGCCAGAACTAATACTGAGCTCTGTCCAATTATGAATTTGATACAGTATATCAATAGAGTCGGTATTAATGCTCTTTCTGATGAATTTATTTTCAGGGCCATAAGTAGCACCAAGCGACAAACCCTTCGAAAAAAGGACGTTCCGATTAGCTATTCTTTGATAAGAGATCAATTCGTGTTAACATTGAAAAGCATTGGGTTGAATTCGAAATTATACGGCTTACACAGCTTACGATCCGGTGGAGCATCGGCTGCTGCCAATATGGGCGTGAAAGATAGATTGATTCAAAAACATGGTAGATGGAAAACAGTTGGTGTAAAGAATAAGTATATATCAGAGGATATTGATAGTTTATTGTTTATCTCTAGAAACCTAGGCTTATAAGTCAAACCTGTCAACCTTCACGGCGTCTCTCTCACACATGCTCTTAGTTTACATGCTTCTCCTTCGACATTTACTATAAGAAAAATTGTGAAAGCTGTCTCGAGTTAAACTACATATCTTTCAATTTCTTTTCCCTTTGACTTACTCGTGTTTTCATTTTCGGAAAAATAGTAAATAAATAAAGTTATTTTCGTTTCGAAGATAAGAAAATAAATGAATTTATTTACGGTTTGAGAGAAAATTGTTTTGCCGAAAGAGTTGGCGTTCCGTAAATTAGTTGAGGCGTTTTGAGAAATGTAGACTTTGACCTAAATGTGCGTTCCGTAAACTATTCAGATTTCAAGAGTTTCGCGTGCTAATCAAAAGGGTATCCAAAAATAGTTTTAATCACACGTCGAACTTAGCCTCAAACAAGTAACTTCTAGCAACTTTCCTCATAAAGGTTACAGGTCATAATTCGATAATAGTTACGTTGATTATTCTATGTATCAAGTAAAGTGATGAAGTCACATGTTCGTGCGAGGGCGCACAGTCTTTAAAACATTTCATTCACAAATTTAGTTTATTCTGATGTTGAACGTGCTAGGGTGCACAGTCGTCAAACGTGATAGAGTATTTACAAATTGCAATTTATATGATTTCCAAGATTGCGAGGGTGCATACAAGACGTGATTAATCTGATTTTCGAAACTCTACTCCTTACGGTTTCTTTCAAACAGCTCAGTTTTCAGAGGCAGTCTGGGCTCCCAATTTTGACCACCGGGGTTTGAAAGTTTTTGTCCAGGAGAGAACGAAATTCGAAGTGTTTTATCATAAAGAAAGAGGTTCAAAGAAAGTGGTTTACTCGTTTTAATTGAAACCTATTACTGATGGTCAGAAGAATGAAAACAATATTTATTTAAAGAGCAGTGTTGAAGATGCTTTATCTGTCACTGCTTGACTTTTATGCAAAGTGTTATGTTACTTGAAAATAATTTATACTTTATCATAGTTTATTATAGGAGTATCGAAAGTATGGTGTATTTTGTTTTTCGTTTGAGGGCTTCTCCTTCGACATTTACTATAAGAAAAATTGTGAAAGCTGTCTCGAGTTAAACTACATATGTTTCAATTTCTTTTCCCTTTGACTTACTCGTGTTCTCATTTTCGGAAAAATAGTAAAGAAATAAAGTTATTTTCGTTTCGAAGATAAGAAAATAAAATAAATTTTCTGTAAATATCTGTTCTTATTTGCCAGCTGGAAATATTTTCAATCCTAGAACAGGCATGAAAATTAGTTTTTTTGAGAATCTCTGTTCTACTTGCCAGCTAGAAATTTTTGATGTTTAGAACAGATCAAAGAAAAGTAAAGGCTAGTGATGCGGGGCTTTTACAAATTTCCAAAAAATTGCTTTCATTGGACGACAAGAAATTTTGAGTCCGCCCAATAAAAACGGCTGACGGGGCTTGCCAGAAAATTAAATGAAGATTGCAAACGATTTTGTCGGTCAATTTTAAATTTAGATCTTTTTAATTTTTAGAGTGCACTTTTTCTTTTTCACACCTCAGGCAAGTTACAGCCTGTGCAAAAAATTCGATGAATCGTGAAGACCTTTTTATGGGAAAAATTTTGGCTATTTTCACCTTCATATTGATACCTTTCCAAAAAGTCCTGTTACAAATTCTGTTACAGCCATTAAGGCAAAACACTTTTTCCTGACGTCAGCAAAAATTATAAATACTAATATCTCCTAAAATATTTATTGAGATGAGCCAAAATTTTGCATCTCACCAATAGCTAACTTTTTTCCAAAAAAAATTTAAAAAAAAATGATGAAGTCAGCAAAAATTGCGAAAATCACATTTTGCTGATTATGACGTCATCAAATTATGACGTCATAATTCACAATTTCTTTAATTATTATTTTCTGGGGCACTATTTGATTTTCTAGAAATTTCTCTAGCTGAAATAAATTCACAATTCAAAGCTTCTAAAAGTAAGTTTTGGACTTTCAGAATTTCTGTTGTTGGGACTTCAAATTTCATTTTTTCAGTATCGATTATGAAACCTAGCCATGTTTTTCTTTTTTCGGGTTCGAGGCTCGACTTTTCAAAGTTTACTGTCAAACCAGCTGATTGCATGTCTTGCAGCATCCTATCTCTTCATCGAATCAAAGAAAAATGTGAACTATCCCCAGCTATACCGTCATCAAGATACATCGCACATTTAATTCCCATCGAACGCCATCTCTTTACTAATTGTCGCATGAGCTTTGTAAAAACTAAGCATGCTATATTTAACCCAAATGGCAAAATTTTGAACACAAAAAATTGCATCTCACCGTCGAATTCCCATGCGAATCCCGAAAAGGTTCGAAAAACAGGATTGTACAGCGATCTCGCGCTTTACAAGATAAGCTTAATTAATGGAAGTTTAATTACACTGATAATTTTTAATTTCTCAATCATGAAGTTTCTTTTCAATATTTTGATGGATAAATTAAATATTTTGATTTAATCTCGGCATTTTCGTTTTACAAATAGATTCGCCTACAATATCAACCTAAAAGCGAATGAATTGATGGAAAACTCGACCTTTAAATGAGGATTTCCTGTGATGTATACTCTCGGGGGGTTTGATGTATACTCTCGGAGGGCTTTTTTTAATCTTCAAAATCACAATCAATTTTCAGTTTTTTTAGAATCAGATTTCACTGTAACGAAGATCAACCTTCTTTCTTTCTTAAACTTTTTTTGCTTGTTAAACTGTCATCAGAGTAAGGTCTAAATTTCGAGTTTTCTTCTTATAGGGTCAAATTTAAAAAGATAAAAAAAGTTTTATAAAAAATTTTTTCGTGATTTATTCACTCTTATTTTGTGTCTTTCTGTTAATTGATCAATCAGGTTACCATGGAAGCGCAATTAAAAATAAGTGTAACTTAATAAATTAATATGTAATAAGAGCACTTTGAACTTCCAAAGCGAGATCGCAGTGTTGATCGGTACATGATGGTATCCGCTTTTGAGGTCGAAAGTGATTTAAAAATCGTTCTGGTCGATTAACTCTGCAGCTTGTTTTAAATTTTCGAATTTGTTTGGTTTGATGAATTTATTGACGTGTCTGAGATCTAATACCAACCTGGGCTTAGAATTTCTTTCTGCTACGGTTAAGGGGTTGATGCAGTAGGGTGGCTCTGAGACTTTTTCAATACAACTGTCTTCCAAAATTTTTTTGATACTGTCTTTGACAAAATGGTCGTTCTTTAAACTAGACGCATTGTTCTTAGCGTAAAAGGTGGTGGGTTTGATTCAAAGGGAATTTTATAGCTAGCCTTCACGTACAAGACCCAGGGCGAATCTTGATGCTTTCAAATCGTTTTCCCAAAAGTGCGAAAATTTCATTGTTTTACCAGCAACTTGATGTCAAATTGGCGAAAGTTATTTGTACTCTAGGGGCTGAGTTAGGTCTCGTATGCACATCGGCGTATAGTCATTTTTTCTTTTGATCATGAAAGTATAGTCCTTCAAGAGTCACAAAACGTGTGTGGCGTTATTTGGATCAGGCACAAATTTCCATAATGGCGGATTTTAGATTTTCAACCCGTTTTAGCCCTCTTGCTTGAAAAATGAATTCTTTTGACCTTAAACATAGACATATTATATACTAATCGATCACAAATTTTATGCTGATTAAGAAAAAGGTCAGAATCATGGTCTGAAAATTTTGTTATCTGGAGATATGAAGCACTTTCGATTTAGATTTTACATTTGGTTCCAGATTTGCGTGGCTGTAACATTTGATTGGCTTACTTAATTTACTTGAAATTTTCGGAGGGTCTTGCCTACCGTTCAAATAATAAAATTCAGGAAAAGTTTTTTTTCTACATGAATTTCGAAATCCATAATGGCGGATTTGAGTTTTAATGAGCCCATAACAAACTTTTATCCATTCATTCTGTGTTAACATATTGTTATTTTTGGCATTGTATATCGTCATTGTTCCGCAATCATAAAAAATGTATTCCATGACGAGTTTGTCATTAAGAACGCCAAACAAATGAGGAAAAATATATAGTCTTTTGGAGACGTTGAAGGATAAGTGCCTAGTGATCTGCATCGAAATAAATGACCGTTTTCCCAGATTTTACAACACATTGGCAATAGATTTTGTTCATCCTCCCTAAATAAACCTTGCCGAAAGCACCATCACCCAGGATGGTATCCAAAATATCTACTACTTCAGGCGAAAGTTTATAAGGCGTTGCCTCAAACATGTTACGTTTTGATACCACCCTTGATTTCGAACTACTCGTAAGTGTTGTAGTGCAGTCTTTCTTAACAGCCTTCCTCATATTGGTATTTTCCCGTTTCACTTGCATGTTCTCTTCTTTAACTTGACCATTCTCTTTCTTGATATGTTCATTTTCCTCCATTATTCTTAAATTTTCATCTTTTACTCTTTGGTAATTTTGCTTTAGTTCTTTCTTGTTTTGGCTCTTTCTTTGATTTTCTTTTGCTTTCGTTTTTCATAAGCAGCAAGGCTTCTCTTAGCTTTTCCCATTTTTACTTGTAAAAGAAAAAAAACATACATTAAAACAAGTTATCAAATTGAGCTTCCATATTCCTTCACCGATCAGATCTCTCCTTTCTGTAAAATGGCGCACTTTTTCACATGAACATTGCTCGAAAGGTTCTATTGATAATTGCCGTGAACGAAAACAATTCTTATCAATGAAAAAAAATAAATCGTAATAGACTCGGTCCCGTACGAATCACCTAGGAAAAAAAAACAACGAATGCTTCCACGAGGTCCGAAAACTTTAGTTGCACAATTTTAAACGCTGAGGTTCGAAAAATGGACCCTACGTGGGACTCGAAATTTGCGAAAAAAGGGACCCTGAATGGGACTGAAATTCCAAAACTTTCTACCTTTTCCCCAAATTTTCCAAAAAAGGCACCCTACGAGGGACTGATTTTTCTATTTTCGTGTTTTGGCGACCCTACCTGGGACTCGTGGAGGTTAAAGAAGGTACCCTGACCAGCGGAGCATCTCCGTAACCCATTTTGCCCTAGTGCCCACCCCCCGGGCACAAGATGCTGGGGTAGAGCCGAAAATATTGACCATCGTCACACCAAAAAAAGAAGAGAAAATCAGTATAAAATTTAGACAAGGTATGCCCTTTCAGGCTCCGTAGATGGCTCTATAAATGACCCTTTTTACGTAATTGTTCGACTTTTTCCAGCTCCCTGTCCTTTGAGATTCCTCTAATCTGGATAAAGTCCCTTCCTGGTTTTAGTCTATAATCATACAACTTTTAATTTTGAGGCTTTCTCTCCAAGCAATTAAACCCACTTTTAACAAGAAGCACTTATGATTGTTTCGTAACGAAGAAAAGGGCATGGTTTACCTTTGTAGAAAATAGTCTCGAAACAATTATAAACTATACTAAATATCTAGATTTACAAGAAACGCATTTGTCAAACAAAAACAAATCCACATAACAATTGTTGGATGAACCAACGCCCACACAATCGACAACTCAGCTATCCTCTGATGAAAATTCGCAAACGGAAAACGACACGTCAGATGAAGATTCGGAGGACACCATTTCTTGGACGACAGGTGAAGATTAAGCGACCGTAGTACAGTGGTAGAGCATCCGGCTACGGTTCGCAAGGTTGTGGGGTCAACCCCCAGCCGGATCATACCAAAGATTCCCAAAATGGTACTTGATGCCTCTCTGCTTGATGCTCAGCAACTAAGAGAATGATCAAGGGTAAGTGGAGAAATCCAGGGAGAAAGAGTGGCGCACTCCCCTACCTTCGGGTAGATAGCTATCGAAAGAGGAGCCTTCAGGTCGCCTCCGACTGCGGTCGCAGACTTACTTACTTACTTTCAAGGTTGGCCCCATCTAATGAGCTCGACACTCGTCAACGTTGTTTGTTTCAAAATTTGCTACTTCTTTTTTTAATGTAGATTCGCAATTGTCTGAGGAAAAAAAGAAAAAGGCTTTGATATTTATTTTGGATACACACCACGTCTAACTGGAGGCGTACCATGAGATCAGTCAAATCGTAACAGACTTGCCACGTACCCACACGCTAAAATCAACCCAGAAAAAGATCAACGAATCATTTAACATTGAAGATGAATCAGGAAGCAATTATGCTGCGACGTCACTGGTAGAAGAATTAAAAAAGGACCGGAGATTGGCGTCACTAGGAAGCGACAATCTGTTGGTACGGACATCACTATTTGTTATTCTCGATTTTTACCAGGTAACACTGCAATTGCTTTGGCAAAGGTTGAGGAATCATACCAATCATTAAAAGAGAGTTTCAAAACCACAATTACTGAAGTGAATCAACTTCATGAAGAGAAATCTTTATTGGCCTTTGATCAATCATTCAACACAACTATTTTGGTTGGAGGAGACTACAAGGTAGATGACGTTAGATGACGGGTGACTCTAGAGTAGCAGGGCAAGCTTACTCATGGCCACACCTGATGCCAGACTTTGGTCTTCATCTATCCGCTTTCCATTTATTTCTCAACTTTCTTTAAATTCACTTACCGGTTTTCTCTCCGCTAAATTTGTAGATTTATATTGATTGTTTGTCTATTGTGAGATTGTTTTTTTTGTGGGTTGTTACTTTTTGGTTCTTTGTTTTTATTTTGTTATTGTTGTTGGTTTTAAGGTTTGTCGCTGTTTTGTTTTGTTGGTTTTCAACTTTTGTCCTTGTTGCGTTAAGTTGGTGAAAATGATTTCTCGCTCTGTTTGAATGTTTGATTTTTAGTTTGACACGCGTTTTCTGAATTTTAATTAGCTTTTTCAGATAAAGACCCTTCTATAACAATGATTTGTGTATCCCCCTGGAGAACTACGTCATTGATGAGTTGCATCTATTACTTAGGATAACTGACAGACTGGAGGAAGGCCTCGTCCATTCCGTTATTGATAAAGATGAGGTTATGTTGACTACATTGAGTTTTGGAAAATAATTTACTAGCTAGTGTGCCTGTGTGTATGTATCAATCCAAGCCCTATGTTCAATTTATCATGACATTGCTAAGATTTAAACTTTCTCTTCACAGAAAACTTCAAGCACTGAACACCAAGAGACATTGTTGGACTCTGCAAGACAATGTGGAGTGTGCCTCAAAATTTGGAGAAACAAAGCAAGCAAGAAGATCGAATGGACCAGTCTGATGGGCCCAGACAAGAAAAAGCTGTTAGCAAAATTGCCGCAATATTTCGAGGAGTTTCTATCAAAAGAAAAAGCTAATGCAACTAGAGTTTTATTGAATGTAAATATATTTCGTTAGGCATTATTCAATAAAAATGAAACTCTAGTTTACATGCTCATTATCGCATCCCAAATAAAATCGGAGTAACAACAGAATCGCAAGGGTCGCAAACATGTCCTGACCTTGTTGAGAGCCAATGGCTTGTAACAAAATTTCTTCAAAAAATGTAACAGTACAAAGAGTTGGTTCCTTGGATCAATTTTTTTTCTACTCTCAAGGGAGTAACTAAATGAGAATATTATTTACTAGACTCACCTTGCCTGGCCAGTGAACACAAAGAACCAAATTCCGAGAACTTCTGAGTGCTGTGAGCGACTAAAAATAACCAAGAAAAACATGTTTTGATAAAATCGGAGATTGCAAACAGCTTTCTAAATAAAAGCCATAGTTTGCAGAGGGGTTGGAACCCCCCAGGTTTATTTCATCCCCCTATATACTCATTACACCCCATTCTCAAAATGTTTTGAACCCGCATCATTTGCAGCGATCCACGGCCAGAACCTTGTGATATTGAAAGCACCATGTTAATTCAAAACCCTCAGGTAAATGGATCTAAGTTTTGATAATATCATAATATCAATGGGAAATTATGAGAAGTAGGAAAAAAAAGATTTATTGGAACCAAAACAGAATCTTTTGACTCATGTTGACCAAAAAGTTTTTATCCTCCCTTCTTTATTTGACCCCCCTACATTCCCATCACCCCAATTTTTTTGGCAAATCTTAGTACCCCCCATCATCTCATTGATGAAAAAAGATTTGAACTTGATTTTTTTTTTCTCCGGGTCAAAGAGCAAATTTACTTTTATCATAAAGAAAAATATTGCAAATTCGTAGATTTTAAAGACCTGAAAAAATTTTAACACGATTTCTTGCTATTTTTACCTAAAATTCAATGGTTATTACATTTAGGCTGCCATTATAAAAAATAGGAGAATGAAAAAAAAACAGAAAATTTTACATTTTGATTGAACCATGTATAGACCTTGTCCCTGGTTGAAAACAAACGCTGAAATGAACCCCTGCATCATTTTAAAGCTGACAGAATCCATCGTTCCCTAGGGAACGATTTGAGGTTGCTCCGTCACAAAAGAGTTAAGGTATTCAGTTATTAAACTCACTTTGTCTGTTAAGTTAACACAAGAAATAAATTCAAAATGAAACTGGGGCCAGTCAGTGGTGCCAACAGTGTGATGAGTACCTAAAAGAAACCAACTGAAATAAAGATTTTTCCCCTCAGTTCTCTTTCCCTAAATGTATTTCTGGATTTTGATGTGTACAATCAGAACTACCATAATTTTTCTAATTTGACGCATGGCAATAAATAATTATTTTGGACACTTCGCGTGAAAAATTAGATTAGCTTTCGATTCTATCACCGATAAAACGAACAAAAACAGCTTAATCACCGGCACCGTAATGTTTCCCTTTCACGGATAAACCGACAGAAAAAAGGGCTGAAACTGGCAAACCGCTTTCCCGTACGCCCCCACTTTTTCTTCACTTTTGCTTCATTTTTTAAGAAAAAATGCCAAATATTGTGCTTTCGATTTCCAACGGTACCAAATTTATTACAATTGAAAAGTTCCTTGAAAAGTTCCTTGAAAAGTTATAGACAGAAGAAAAAAGAGTGCACACTTATCCCGGACAGACTTTAAGTTTTTATACCTATGGCTTGACTAAGCATAATAGTAAGAAGACAATTTTTAATTGCTTGGAATTACAGCCATGCGTTAATAATAATTAAAGTAAAATCAATTATGATTTTTCCTGTGCATGTTAAATTAGAAAAATTACGGTATGTACTTAATTTAAGAGAAACAATTTTTGTAGAAACGTTTTTTTTATTTTTACATGTTTTTTACCAAATCTGCGAAAATTTGAGAAAACGCAAAAAATATTTTTGGAACTTTTCCGGGAATTCTCAAAATCCTTGCGTGGGAAGATGAAAATAGATTTGTCCAAAAAAGAAAATAAATGCAAAAATTAAAAAAAAAAAAAAATACTTGACCTCATTTTTCTATACTGCTACCCTCTCAAATCCTAATAATTCAAACCCCTTTCTTTATAGGCTTTTTTGATAAAATGTTCCTTGGAAAAAAGTAGAATTGATTTTTGGCGGCTTGGTGGCCATATCTTTTTGATTAGCTAATTGACCGCAAAAATAGCGTTATTGGTATATCATTGATTACTTTGATCACGATTGAAGGTTCGATTAGTACTGTCTGGAATCGACTACCCGCCATACAATGTATGGTGATGGAATTCTGTGTACGGTGGTCAAAATAAGTTGACTGGAGCCACCCTACACACCCACCACAATCCTGGACACCTCCGTACATTGCGCTGTGGTGTCCGGTGGGTGTACGGTGGATTTAGTCTAAGCTATTTTGACCACACACCTTTCAAACGTGTACATGGAAATTACCACCATGTATGGAGGTAGTCAATTGGGTTGCTTGCTGTTTCTCCCCTATATACAATGGAATTTTGTACGGCGTTTTCAATCTTACCTAAAATACCACCGGACAACACCGCTGGGCCGCGGAGCACTTTTTAAATGCTAAAAATCCTTGAAAAATTGCAAATTGAAATCTAATGGTGATAAAACCAAGCGCTAAATCTGCAAGCATCCTTGAAAAATATTGCTAACAATCCGACAGATTTTCCAACTGGAAAAGAGTCAGATTTTTTAGATAAATAAAATGTGAGTGTGTTGGTTGGACGATGCTAAAACAAGTTATTTGTGGCCCGGCCTAATAATGTTGTTGTGGGTTGTACAACCCAGACCCTCGCACTCGATAGGATCGATAATCAGAACGGATCGATGACGGATCGATAAGGAATCAATCCCGATAGGAGATCAAGGGAGGATCGATACTCAAGACTTTTTAAACCTTTGATTCATTATCGATCTATCATCGATCTCCTATAGATCCGTCATCGATCCAATCAATTCTTTCTAAAGATGGAGCTCTAATATATATCGATCTTTCTCACTATCGATTACCTATCACAACAGTTTCACAGGACATTCCAACGAAGCCATTTTTCCCTTTCTACAGAAAATTTCGGCTTGAAAATCAAAACATTGATAAGTGGTCAATCTTACTTAAGTTCACTTTAATCAAAACACGAAAAAAATACATGACGTATGACCACGGCTCCCGAGTGTTACAGCACGCTCCCGCTCACTTCGATTAAACTATTGTTCTTTTCATTTCTCGACCAATCATATCATTTGTTTACATCGCCACAGCTTTATTCAGATTGCCCGGGAATTTGAATCGATCCAAAAACTGGGAGTTAATAAAAAACTAAATGACTCGTTGCGGCAAGAGGAAATGCTTTAGAAATACCAAATTATGTAAAAAAAGATTCAAATTTCATTTAATAAATATGAAAATAGATGATATTTTAATGTTTCAGCACAAGAAAGTTTTATTTGATGGTTTGTTTGTAATTAAATTGACCCCCCCCGTCTAAATCTAAGGCTGGTTTTTTCATAGCGCAATTCTCAATAAATGCTCGATACATAATTGATTACCGATTGATGCTAGATCAATCTATGATTGATACGTTATCGATGTATGATCGATTAAAGATCGTTTGGTCATCGATGAAAGATCGATTGGTAATCGATGAAAGATCGATTATATAATCGATGAGCGATCGATCGTAATCGATGAAAATATAGATCGATAAAGGATCAACAATAAGGATTGATACTCAATACTTTTTACAGCTGAATCTTCTATCGATCTCCTATCGGGATCGATAAAGAATCAATCAATCCCTTATCGATCCGTCATCTATCCGTTCCGATTATCGATCCTATCGAGTGCGAGGCCGAGGGTCTGATGGTACAACCAACCAAAAATTTTGAGCCTGACTAGCTAGCTAGGAGATGGAATATAAGAGGGTAGCTGATAGAAAAGTGTTTCCCGAGACATGATCCAACAAAAGTCATCACAGCATTGAGAGAGTCTCCTTCCTCCCACCTGGAGAATCATATATAAAGGGGGTGCTACTGACTAAACACTAGTTCATTAAACTTTCAGCCTATGGTATCTCCTTGAAATTTATGGTATCATTGCAAGAGCACCACCTCACAAAGCGATATAGCCATTATAATCAGAAGAAAAACCAAGGAAGGACTTCTGCTCTGTCTTTATATCCATTATTCTGTGATTTCCCTTCCTCTTCTTGTTGTTTATTGCAAAATATAAATTAGGTTATCTCTTGTAGAACACAGAGAGAAATAAAAACTGACCTTTTGTGATGAAAAAATTGTAAGCTGTACAAGCCACAATGGATGAACTCTGATGAAAATTTGATTGATGTCCTTTGAAGTTGTGATGTCCTTTGTTGTTGAAAAATATTACTAGTAAAAAAATTCGTCTTTCTTGTCTTTCTTGTCGTCTTCGAAGAACTCCTTTGCCGCGGGAGTGATGTCGGAAAAGCTTCGCGCACTTTTTACAAAAAATAAGATTGAACCGGGGGTAAAAATAACCAATATATTTCAAGATTGAAAGAGATTTTTTGAAAATATATCAATAAAAAGGATATTATTTCGCAAATTTAAAACATTAAAAATGAAAAACAGTTTGATTTTGAATTCTGTCGATAGAACATTGACAAAAACCCCCGTCTTTTTTTCAATCGGACTCTGGACTCTGGGGGTCGTCTAAGCTAAAAGACGTCCGCGCGTCGTCTTGAAGACGTCCTCTCAAAAGCAGGTCTAAAAAGGGCGTCCTAAGGACGTCCTATTTGGACGGGGACGATATGCGGACGGGCGGACCTGATTTGCACGGCGCAAGGACGTCCTCAAGACTTTGTGTGCCCACTGGGCATCCAGATAAATAGCTCGTTTGATTTAGGCTGAAACTATACTGGTATTGAAAGCCTCCAAAGAGAGCTCTGCAAGGGGAGGACCACAGGAAGTATTTTATATTGAAAGGCAAATGAGATATGATTCGAGGGCCAACCTTGGTTTGGCCCGTGGAGGCAAAATTTGAAATTTAAGGTGCCAGAAATGCTGAAAAACGCATCTAAATCATTGCCCCCGCAGGAGCGTAGCGACGAGGAGGCACTCATAGTTTGACGCATAAATATTGGACTGGAATCTCGAAATTTTGTTGTTTTTGTGTTTTGTCGCCCAAGCATCCCCGTAGTTAGTCTCTTCCGTAAATGTTCGGTTTTTTTCCGGGATGGTAGTATACATATATTATACGTTATATGCTATTACCATTATTACATATTACAATTTTAGTTTTGATTTAGCTTTGAAAAGCTGAAGCGAGTGTTATAAATGCAAATCATAACAGTGTATGATATAACACGAATTACAATATTACTTGTGCAAATCAAAACAAACAAAATGGCAGACTGGTTATGATGATGAGCTGATTCATTGACTGGAAGAAGTGTTTTGTATGTCAAATTTTGTTTCTTGTCTTTGAAACTGAATACTAACTACTGTAATTTAGTCAGAAGTTCATTTCAGCAATGATTTCAATTCTTTTTCCGGAATCTTTAAAGAAATTTGCTCAAGTTTTCAAATTTTGTTCAAACTCTAATTTATCTTTGTCTTTTATTTTATTAGTAACTACCTTTATTGTTTATAGAGCTTTTCGAGCTTTAAATACCATCATATGGTCGTAACTCGAGAAAGTCCTTTCTTAACTTAGTAAAACAAGATACCGGCAAAGTACAAAAAAGTTGAATGTATGCATATGTAAAGTTGAATCCAAAAGTGGTTGAAAATGAATGTTGAATGTCAATCAATGTAAACAAACTTTTTCTTTTGGTCTTCAAAATAGATTTACCTCACTTAGAGTTTTTTCAGTGTGGTAAATCTATTTAAAAACCTGCAAAAAGTTTGTTTACATTCGTTTAACTTTACATGCGCACATTCAACTTTTTCATGCAGTTGTGATAGCCTAAATAACTTACGCTCCAGTGGTTTAGTGAAATAGTTCCAGTTCTGGCTTTCCAAGTTAGGATGGACCATCCCGAAGGCATTTAACGGTAATTAGACTAGGTACACAGACAGTCATACAGAAACACCATAAAGTGAAAGAATATATAGATAGCTATAAACTCAAAAAGTCTAGCTTCCTGAAGGCACGTCTCTTCATTGTCTGCGCTGCGATCATCCTGAAAAAGTACTATGCACTTGAAAAAAAATTTAGGCGCATTTCAACTTTTCTCTACTGTACGTCTGAATGGACCACAATGGCATTCCTTTATTTTTCTTTTGACCAATAAAATAGAAGATTTTGTTTGAGAAGTGCAATCACAGCGTACGCAAGTGGAGGCCGGGCCTTAACTAGGATTAGTTTCTATTTCACCCTATTTAAGATGGCGCAGAACTTTTTGATAAATTTCATACGTAGTATCCTCTTGACTATTGTTTATTAGGCAAAGTTGCAATAGAAAATTGTTGAAAAATAGCAGCGAATGAAAAAAACAAACTATTTCTGATTGGTTACCTTGTTGAATTATTCACCACTATATATTTTGCCTACAATCTAAGATGTCTGTGGCACTATCAGAAAAGGTCTATTTAGTAGGAGATGTGAAAACCTGTAAGATAATGATACCATAATTTTTGAAATATATTTTTGAGAAGCTTTTCCAGGTTTTCCTTAAATTTTATTAAATTATCAAGCTGCGAATTCTTCAAGTACTTTGTTAATGGAATATAATTTTTTTTCCTCAATCAATCAATCAATCAACCAACCAATCAATCAATAATTAAATCAATCAATTATTACTGATTATTTTTTAATGTTTTAATATTTAATGTATTAAAGCTTGACATGATCTTTATGTGGGGGCATTTAGTGAAAGCTATGACTGGTAGGTTAATGGATTATTCCGTAAAATGAAAGAATCTAACGATTGTTGATTTTTCATGAGTGCTGCATTCGAGACCTCGAGAAATTCTGCAAACTTGGCTTTATTCACCTGTTACCCACTATTATGATTTTTTTTATAAAGTGCACATTTCCCGTAAAGAAGTGGTTAAGAAACACCATTATGCACACAATTTTAAAAAGAGGATGAGACAGGGTAGCTACCAAATATATAGCTATATTATAGCTGCAATTCTACTCGTCATAGCTACAATTCTACTCGTCATAGCTACAATTCTTGTATAGATAAGATATTCAATAGCTGAAATGCAGATTCAAAAACTTTATGAGATCGTTTGAAATATGCAGATTCACCGCCAGTATTTCTCGAATCACCGAAATACCGACCCAAAAAATCAATTTTACCGTCACCACAAGGCATGTCCAACACCGAAATACCGACACTTTTTACTTAAAACACCGAAACACTGACGCAAAAAAGGGTCAATACCGACACACCGACAAACCCGTACGCCCCCCCCCATGTGATGGTCCTCATAGTTTCCCTTTTGAACATGAGTGTGAATTTGGAATTGTTAGTGTTATTGAACCCATCAGAAGTGCTACCTCAGAAGATAAAATTGCTATTGAGTCACTGTTACTTAATTATCACGAAAACTTTTTCCAAAATGACTCTGATTTAAATTTACCATCATCCCCGGGGGGGGCAGCTGGGCAAAAGGACTGACGGGTATGTGCGGGTCCTAAGGGTACCTTTTCCAATATGTTTAAAATGCACTGTAAGGGTCGGAAAAACTAGAGATGCACTGTAAGGGTAGAAATTTCAGAAAATTCTTGAAAAATCTAGATATTTTGACCAAAAATGCTAGAATTTTGACCATTTTTTGCACGAAAGGGATCGAAAATTTGGGGGAAAATGCACTTTAAGGGTATGATTTTCACTGATTTTTGCTGCACTGTAAGGGTGCAATTTTAAAAGCCAATTTTTGGCCCGCACATACCGTCAGTCCGCAAACCCAGTGCCCCCCCCCGGGCCATCATCTTCTATTACAGGATTAACTAGTTGAATGATTTCAACTATTTTGGAAAAACTTGATTGTATTTGGTCTGCAGAGTATTTGATGGATGTTACCATTGTCATGTTGCTATAAAAATATATGCTCTAATGTCTGAATATTTTGTTTCTGGTCAGCACAACGAATCAACCTCAACGAAAAACACTGAAGCTGGTGAAAAATGTGTCTTTTCAGATTTTGAAAACTTATCCGATATTAATATAGATTTACAAATTGAAACCGCATGATTTATAGGCATGATTTATAGTATTTATTTATTTATTTTTTCAATTATTTATACTTATTTGAGAGGTGCAAACAGTTTTGAGTTCAAGCTCTTTTCTTTTTATGATCTACACACCTTCTAACAAACAAATTTAAATTGTCAAAATGATATCTAGAAAACTGAGGGAAAAAATGTTGTTCATGAATAAAGCAGCTTGCACTCCTCCTTTTTACTTTTTCCCCATTTCAATAATTTGTCAATGTCTAATTTCGAAAGAGTCTGGGGATTGAATTGTGGAAATGACTCATAGCTCTGAATCAAATTCTTTGCCTCGATCAAATACATTTTGTTCCATCAGCTACGTGGCAAGGTTTAGTACATCTTCCAAAGTTTTTGCTTTATTTTTTGAAGAGGCTTGTTCCTTTATTTTTGTTTCTTTTTCAAAGTTTTCTACAATAGTCTTAAGATTTTTGACTGCCTTGGAAGCTCGTTCAGTATTTTCCCGATTCACATTGCCACGTAGATCACGCTCCTTTAAAAAATTATTTAAGTGCTCCATATGTAAATCCATACTTACGTTGTATCCTTTCAACCCATGCTTATTTATAAAGCGTTACCAAATCAGGCTGAAGGCTGCTGATGGCTCCATTTGGATTCTGAAGAAGGATTTAAGTACAGTGTAGGCATATTTGTTCCTTCCATAACATTTGAAATACAGAACTGCTACTCGGTACAACTCAAACAGTCGTTCACCATCCCCTTCTTTGATAGCATCATTGATGGATCGCAAAAATAAATTATATGTAAAAAGAGCCTTTTGGTATTCGAATTTGTGATTTGTGTTGTCGTTAGTTTCTTCTTCCAAAGTTTCATCTTTTGTTACGGATTCATCTGATCTGAATAGAAAATGTTTATCGTTATTTTGATTTTTTTTTAATTTTAAAATTTTCTATATATATACACTATTCTATAAATATATATATGTTATCGATCTAATGATAAAAGGTCATTGTGCCCTTTTCTACATACCTTACGGTAACAAATGTAAGTGGGGAGAAATCTGGCCGGCACTTAATTTGGTGGATTTTTGGCCAAATCCACCAAAATTTCTACCCTCAATATTTGTTTCCCCAAGGTAATTTTTGACATATATAAGGTTAATGTTTACCTCTCGAAACCGTGTTTGTTAATTTCATGCTTGTCTCTGCCAGTTTTGGTTTTGTAAAGATAGAGTTTCTTGAAGTCACTGCGATCACACATTGAACATAAATAAAGTTTTAATTTCTTTATTACGTTGTCCTCTTTTTATTTCTGTCTGCTTTGAGCTCCATCTCGTACATGACTGTAAATCTGATTTGGTAATTAAAATTAAAATAATATTAGTAATTATGGAAACGGGGACTAGTCTTCACTGTACTCTCAAAAAAGGAAATCATGCAATATATAGTTACCCTAGAGTTTGGTTTGAAACATTTATCCAACATGTGTAATATTTTTTTACTAACCTTTTGAAATTTTCTTCCACGTTCCTTTGTAACCAGTGATATTTTATTTTGTCCAAACCATTTTTGATGTCATCTGGAATGATGTCGTCTAAAGAAGGAAAAAACAATTTCATATTATTTTTGTTATTTATGTAGACCTAGTGTGGTGTAGAAATTTGATACGTTAGAAAACTAATGAAATCTTAAGTCCTTCAGTGTTTTAATAACATAACATGAATCATTCATACCATCAATTTTATTCATCTTGAAATGAGTCATCGCAGCAACAACATTTAATGCGTCGGTTTCGATGTCACTGAATTCTTTAAAGGCGTTAAAGTCTTCTTTTGCTCCCTTTTTGGTATTGGTGTTATGAGTTACATTCATGGACCATTCTGTCGTGCCGTGCTGTGCACCTGAATCTCGTCGGCGAAATATTGTCTCTTTAACCTATTCAAATGAATATTACTGATTGTATTCGATTATTATTTTGCCAGATTTTTTAAAACGTTTTTGGGAACTTTAAAGATTATATCATATTTCAGAGTTTTCTATTTATATAGAAGAATTTATGTTTTGGACTGTTATTGTAAATAATGCACTCGATATAGGTTACCTCGTATAGCGTGCGTTTTAAATGCCAATCATCGTATGCTGGTTTTAAACCTTGAAGCATTTCGTATGCGTTCCTGCAATCGACAAACCCCTGTTGTACGTTGATCACCCTTTCTTCAGTCAATTGATCTCCTCCGACCAGTAAAGGTTTAATAACTTCTTTTATAACTTCCCCATCGCTTGTTTTATCTTCCGTCATTGGAACATAGCTTCCCTGGATCTCTTTAATGATCTGAATTATTTCAGTTGTAGAGTTTTCGGCGTGGAAAGACAAACCTGAAGGAACCTGAAACGAAAAAGAAATATATATATATATATTATATAGTAAGTTATATGCTTATAAAAAAACATTTCTTTTTAGAAAACATACACACAATTTTTAAGTGACACATTTCCTGTAAATATACATTGAAGTTTAGACAAATATATTTTTCGTAACTATTTGTCCATAACAGCCAGGTTAATCTGAGTAGCTCAAAAAGATCTTTTTAATACCTACCACTTGGGATATTTCAGACATTTCTTTCGTGAATGGGTGGGCAATGTGCCAGCAGAGGTTCTTTCGAAATAATTTGAAGGCAGGCAAAAACGTAACGATACTTCTTGCGCAATTAACACCTTATACGTTTAGGACAGCACCTCTTGTGTGTTTAAACCAGGAAAAATTGGCATGTTCCGGTACTCTTCTGTGCGTAATAAGACATTATTATGCACATATTCAAAATGGTATGTATTACTACCATGGAATACAAAGAGTTGTTAAAAAAACTGTACGAGAGCTTTACGTTAAGTACATTTTTGAATCTGAAGAGCAGCACCGTGTTTCAATCGGAACATTTCTAGCCTTAAAGCCCTTTTATGTACGGCAGTGTTCTAAAAGGGATCTTGAGATGTGTTGCTGTAAAACACACCTCCATGCACGTTGGTCCATCAAAGCTCTTCTAGAGCTTTGCAAGAAGCAATCAATTGATCTTGGGTCAGTTAAGGATTATTACAGTTTCTTTGCCTTTTTGTCAAGTGATTGTGAGAACGAAACTACAACCCATGTGTCTTGGGAGTGTGTCTCTGGTAAAGATTCTCTTTGTGTCCATGCAGATTCAAAATGGAAACAACTTGTGAAAGCTTTACAAGAGTCTAGCAATGATAAAGAAACAGTTTCAATGCTGCACTTCAAAATGATGCCATATACAAAGAAGAATGGCCAAATAGTGGAACGCCTGAAACCAGTCAAAGAGGAGGCAAATATGACATTTGTTCTCAATTTTATACAGTCTATGCTAGCAAATATTGTACACCATCGAAACCATCTACAACATTTTAGGACAGTTCATCTTTTCTTGAATTTTTCAATGCTACTTTTATTGATATAGACTTCTCAGAAAATCTAAAAATCCCAGTAAAGCATGAACCCCAATCATTACATTGGGCACAAGAACAAATGACAGTCCACTCAGGGATTTTAAAGATCAAAGGGAACAAAAGCTATCATTCTTAATTCTCTGATTCAAAGAGACATGACCAAATCTTTGTGGATGAGGTCATTAAAGAAATGATTTCTGGTGAAGATTTACAAGAAGTTGACCTAATGATAATAGAAAGTGATAATTGCAAGGAACAATTTAAGTCTGCAGAACATTTCTATTATCTCCAAGAACTATCCAATGACACAAATAAAGATATCATTCGTGTCTATGGGGTTGCTGGTCATGGGAAAGGGGAAGTAGACCACGTTGGTGGTCTTGCAAAAGTTTGTGTTCGAAAGGAAGTGGCAGGTGGGACATTATTGATGAATGCTGCTGATGTTGTTGAGTTTCTTGTTAACAAATTTTCAGATAAAGTGGACCCAAACTATGTAATAAGAGAGATGGAATGTGATGTCCTTGATGAAAGAAAAGCTGAATCTAGACTCTATGATCATCCAACTATAAACGGTTCAGATAAATGGCAAGTTGCTGTATTCAGTCCAAATTCAAGCTTCATTAAAGCAGCTGAGAGACTCTGCACATGTGATGAATGTCAGGAGTCGTATGGATCTTGTTCTCTTTTTAAGGAATTCCAAATCAGATCTCACAAACTTTCCAAAGCTCACTTACGATCAGATAACATCTCTCAAGCAGAAGGAAGTAGAATGAGTGAGAACTCCTCAAGTTTTATTGTAGCTGATACGTTTGTTGCTGTAGCTGCAGAAGAATCTTCGATAGATCCTATATGGTTCATCCAAGTCTTAGAAACTGATTGTATTGGAAATGGGATTGCAGCTGATGATTATAGTCAGGTTGTTCCAAATGGCCTAAGTTTTGTTAAAGGTCGTTTCTTGGAAAAATCAGCGGCATCAACTACCAAGTATCAAATGTATACTTTGTCTAAAAGAATTACTCATTTTTATAGTGAAAGTGTTGTCTACCCATTTGTGAGTTTTGAAGCTACTAAGAAAGGATTTAAATTGACAATGAATGACTATACTGATATCTTACAATTTGTTGAGGACAATAGTTATGCACATATTTGATTATATTATGATTTATATATGATTATATTATATACTATTATACCTATATACTGTTTATGTCGTTGATATTTCATATTTTTTGTCTATCAGTTATTTTTTCTCTTCACAATTTGTTCCGCTTGGTCAGCCACTTATCTGCTCTTTTATCATAATATTTAATAGAACAAAGGTTATGCATATACTATTTGGTAGATATATTTTGGAGTATAACTTTTTGACGTTCTGATAATGAAAAATCCGTCATTGACAGAAAAACTTTCTAGATTTGCGTCAGCCACTCACTTTTACTCATTTTAGCAGTTTTTAAGGCATTTGCATATTTTGACCAGATTTGTTTGTTTCATTATTTTATTTGAAAAAATGGTTATTTACAGAATAATATAAATTTTAGCTCAGTTCAAGCAGGAACTAGATTGAAAAAATGAAAAAATGTAAGCCACTTTTCTACTCTTTTAACATGCAAAAATGTTGCTCTTTTATCTGTTTTGAGATAATATAATACCTCTAGTTATTGATTCAAGTGTAATTTTCAAACTAACTATTCCTTTCATTTGAGGTGGCTGACAAAACACATATTTGGACCTGAAGCCACACATTTTACTCATTTTACCATTTTTCTTATCAGAATACGTTCTATGTGTAAATACCGATTTGGTTATAAATTTTCAACGTTATATTTGAAACATTTCTCAAGTTATTCAAGAAAAACCATATTTTTGTTATTTTTCAATTTCAAAAAATGTCACACTATTTTTGAACACGATCAAACTTAATTCGGAAAAGATACAGCAGGTTAAAGTTTAGCCTGGGAATCCAAGCTCATAATCTTAGAAAAAACGAAAAATACCTCACCTCACAAACTTCTAAAATTATAGAGCTTGGTGCAGGTAGATTAGTCTGACACAGAATGTTGTGAACAGTCTGATAATTATTCTAAATTATTATAAACATATTCAAAATGGCCAAAATGGCAGCCTGAGTAGTGTAGGTTAAAATAAAAATAGACACTGTGGTGGGAGAATCAGGCAAGGCATATTTGAGTTAAAAAAATAAAAACCCACAATCACCCTTATAAAGTTCAATACAAAAAGATAATGTAATGCCACTGGAGAATTTCGTCAAAGACATGAAAACCAGGAGTGACAAAAGATGAAAGAAGAACTGCAAATCTAAAAGGAAAAGCGAAGCATGAATAAAATTCACACATCAAAAAACAAACAACAACACCACAAAAAATTAACAACATTCCCCTTCCATGTTCTACATTTTTATGACCGTAACTCTACTGCCATTATGATTTATGTTTATGTCTGTAATGGTCAAACTCCCCAGGGAAGATTTCCATTGTTTTAGCTAATTTCTTTAAAGATGAAGGAGAACAAGGGAAAAAATCAAGAGAAAGCCCGCGAAATTTCCTCCACCGTATCTCAACAACTTCTCCACCGCAGAGGCTTAAAAGCTAAACGGGCACTTATGAAAGCCCGCGGGAAAAGCAAAACAATCAAATTCTTACTTTCGCATTTAAAATAATATTGAACTGTTTAGAAAATAACTCCCCTAGGTATAGAATCTAAAAATTCTGACCCGATTCAAAATGTCCATACTGTATAAAATGTAACATTCAGGCTTGCCTAAGACACACGTGCATGACGATGGCGCATCTCAATTGCCACCTTTGTCGAAGACCATACCGAATCGATGAAAATGGTAAAAAGTTGAGAAGCTGCAAAACTTTTCTGGTGTTCACCGATAAAGGTTTGTTTAAAAGAAAGGCTTGCAAGTATCAACATCCAAGTAAAAAACGAGAGAGATGGAAAAGAAACGGTTTGCGAGAAGTGCCATGGTCATATCAAAACGCTTGAGAAGGCGTTTCTAGTAATAGACAATTGGGAGGACAATGGAAACATCACGCAGTTGGACATCGGAAACCCAAAAAAGGTTTTCATTCAATCGGTAAGCCTCCTTTAAATTTGTTCAACAAGTCCTATTTCATCGAGTGAGAGAGTTGTAATAGGTTCTTTTTTACACTGAGGGAAAAATTTCAGTGGTCTGTGTACATGATTTTTTTTAAATGGGATATAAATGTGCAGGTTAAAATACATATAAGGGTTTCATGAAAATTTAGTTGATTTCTAAGATATAATAAATCTATGTATAAAATTGTTTGGCAAATACATAGGTCCCTTCAGGCCAAATTTACAAATCATAATCTGCGGACTCAAAGTGTAATTTCTGTTATTCTCCCAAAAAGTAACAAAATAACAAAAATGAGAACGTTTTAATTAATGCTTAGAAATCTTCGTGAGACCTAAAAACTAAAAGGAATTTAGCATGCATATGAGAAACTGGTCATGCCTGGTAAAGCGTAACAGAATTGTCTCAAATTTCAATTTCAACGATAATTTCTGAAGAGTATAACGATTAATAAATGCTGTATATAAGATACTGTTCTAAATTTTGCTGGTATATCATATCTGTTAACGTTGTCTAACTCATGGCCAATTCTTCGCACCATAGATGACAAGAGAATCAGTTTATTCAGAGGTCAGGTCGGACTGCACGGAAGAGTTTCCACAAGTATTGAAGTCCAAGATGACTGAGAGTTCAGTGGAAAGTCTTCTTCATTTGAAAGATAGCGATCTGTGTGATGAGATTGACAGTCTCTGTCCAATGCTCAAAGTGGCAATACAGTCGTCCATGGGCCAAAATGCAGCATCGAAGGACACATTCAAAGCAATACGACTTCAATGCTACTCATTAATATTTAAAGCACGTTATGGCCAAAATAAATACATTGTTGCACACCGAAACGACCAACTCCTTTTGGCTGCAGGTGGTACAAAGGATCGTTTGGCTGGTTCAACAAGATGGGTGTGACAAATTCGTACAGTACTGCCAACATCAAGCACAAAGAACTTGCAAAGGACCACGACAAAGAAATCACTGATTGGAAGAAGCGTGTGGAGGAAGCCAACTCGATATCAGCTGTGGATGAAGTACCTGATGTAAGTAGAGAGACAAAAATAATAAATTGTGGATAAGGGGCCCTAAACCATAACTTATTCAGCAATTGGCCAAAAAAGGGTTCAGGATTTATCTAAGTGAAATTTTTCAATGAACAACTGAAAGTCGTATTTCAAAAAAGGTGTTCTAAATTATTCAAATGATATCTTTTTAAAGTCAACCTCTTCGAAAACAGCACAGGGAAAAACTAATTATGATGAGGGGGGTCATCCACGTACCCAAAAATTTTCCAGATATTTGCAAACCCCTGTATACAACGAAAAATAAAAATGCAACAATTTAAACAAGGGCGTACGCTTTTGCTAAAGCCCCTCTGGCCAATTGCTGAAACACGTTTTGCTCAGCAGGCTCAATGTTTCTTAAGGAACCATCAATTTCAGCCAGTAATGTTCCTTCGATGTTTTTTAAATTTTATCAATAAAAATGGTTAAAAATGGGTTACAAACGAGAAAAGTCTTCAGCCTTCCCCAAAAGTTTTTGCTTTAGAGACCAGAACCCATGTCTCAAAAAGTCAAAATTAAAAAAAAGGAAGAAGAAAAATTCATTCTTTTATTGACCTACTTGGAATTAAAGCTGAAAACAATAAAACTGAAAAAAACCAACCAAATCACACACAAAAACTTTTAAGTGCTTACCTCTGGTATTGGGCATATCTCGAACTGGATTTCCCTTTTTTTGGTGAGGATAAAATCATCCCCACCAATTTGCGCCCTTACTTCTCTCTGAATTGTTCGAACGTTAATTTCTTGCAAATCAGCCAAATTTATTGGAACTTCATAGTATGTGAAGATTTTATCGTCTTTGACGTCTGAAACACTGATCGTTTTGATAATAGATTCGATCTTTTTCTAGGAGGGTAAACAAACTGATTTGTTGAATTTTTCCGCTTGAAGCTGGGAATGGCTCTACAACCGAATTGTGATGTAGCATTACCTGGTCTGGCAGGAACTCTGTTGTTGTTGTTGCTGCTAGTAGAAGTCACGTTGTTGTTACTAGTAGCCACGTTGTTGCTGTCTCCAGTTGGTATCTGTGATTGATCATCATTCAACTGTATTGCTATAACCAGTGCTTCCGTAACATTTCCTTGGATATTAAATCTATCATTGCTTGGCCAAATTGATTCATAGTTATTGTTGATCTTAGCCTTTAAGTGCAATCCATCTATTTTTACGTTAAAAATGGCAACCAATTCATTTACATTTATGTCTCTCAGCATCATGATAAAGGTGCTCCCATATTTGATTTTGATCATGTCATCCATTTTGCTCCTGGAAATTGAAGATTATATTTGAAGTTATTTACAAACAATCAAATTCCATCACACTTGATTAATGAAGTTGAAACTAGATACCATGTCATTCTAAAATAAACATATTCCCTATAGATTTAACAATGGATGAAGAAGTCTTGGTTGCAAAATCGGTTACGATCCATCGAATTAAAATTGTGGAAGATCTAATTGAGCTATTTATGGACCATTCAATAATGGGGTATAACTTAGAATTTCATGTCATTGATGCGAGAGGAAAAAAAGAGAAAAAGTTATCGGAATCAGGGTCACGCGTGATGTGTTTACCTCTTTTTCGAACAAATTTGGAGTAACTAATTGCACAGGGTTTGCTGAAAAAGTTCCCATAGTGAGGCACACTATGACCAAAAAACATTGGGAAGCGGTTGGGAAAATTCTTATCTAAAAAAAATTGGCTATTTTCCCATTACTATTTCATCAATTTTTATTACACATACCTTGTTTGGGGAGGAAAGTATTTCCGAAGCAGATGTTATTGACGGCTTTTGGAAATTCATGTCCCCTGAGGACAAAATTTGCATAGAGGAGTTTATGCTTAAAGACACAGATGAGTCACGAAGTTTCAATTACACACAAAGCCGACATCTGAAACGTTTTGGGTCTGATAAATGAAATTGCTTTTCAAGAACTCATCCAAAAGCCAAATTATATAGCCAATATATTCAGAGCAGTTTTCTATAAATGCAATAAAACTATTTTTGCAACAGTTGAATCAATCCAGAATTTTTACCTTGATAAAGCTCCAACCAACAGGAAGGTATTCGAGCACTTAAGTTACAGTGAACCAGAAACATTAAATCAAAGGAACACTCTAGATTATCTGATCAAATTCCTAAGAGAATTAAGCAAAGCAGACTTACTTAGATTTCTAACAGTATTAGATTTAATTGGTGAAGATAAAATATTGATAAACATTGTTCCAGAGAAACAAAGGCGAAGAGGACCGCTTGCTCGAACGTGTGTTCCATCACTTACTCTTCAAGATGACTATGAAAGCTACAATGTCTTTGAGCAAGAGTTTAAGGATATTCTCAACTCAAAATATGCATACAGCTTTCACTTTGGCTGATTGTAAAATATAAAATTTTTAAGAACTTGAACAGTTGATATTGTATGATTTCTTTTTTACTTTTTACTTTGTCTGTTTAACATTACCAGTTTCTTTTGTCCTGAGCTTAAAGCTCTCTTTTGTTGTTCTAATACTTTTTTGTTGATACTGATACTAGTGTAATAGAAATTTCAAATTTGACTATCCATTGTATCAGGTTCCCCTTATCTACAATTAAGGCTGTGAAAAATAGAGTCATGTTTATGATTTATACGTTTACATATTTTCGAGGTTTTATCACCAGATAACAGTTACTAGTTTATATTTTCAAACCTCAAAACTTTGCAAAAAGAGTTTGTAAAAATTAAATGCTATATTTGAATTTTCCTTTCGGATACTGGTTAACATCGATGGTATTAATAGATTTGATGTTTTGGGACTTTTTATCCTGTAAAATTTATCCCAAATAGTAGTACCTTTGAGTGTTCGTGGAGATCAAAATACGAAGTACATAAAATTTTAATATTCTATTGCAAAATTATAACCTGTTTTGTTTTTATTGTTATTTTGAAAACAATATTGCACGGAAACGTCTGGAAACGTTGTTATTTTTTCTTATGATAGCTTTAGATTGATTTATATCTTTCTAAGTGTGATGAAATATACTAAAGTCTGTTCTACTATACGTTACACTGTTGAATTCATATCTAATGTTGTTTGTCACTCTTATGAAAAATCAAAGTCACATTTGCCTTTAATCGTATCTTAAAAGATTATCGTTTGCTTGCCTTCCTTTTTCTTTACCGTTTCTTTTCACTAACTATATTTTATCGTTCTAGAAAAGCACTAATAAAAAAACGAAATGTCCGAATTGTGAACACGTTGGGAGGTATCTATTTTGCTCGAACTGTTGTGAAAGGTTATTGATCAAATACTTTTACAAAGGATACAATTACGATGAAATTTTACAGTTTTCGTCTCATCATCATGGTACGGAAGTTTGCATGAGAACACTGAAATTACACTTAGGTCGGTTAAATCTTAATTGAAAGAATTTAAGTCAACGAGACTTGGCTGAAGCCTTTGCTGCGATTTCAAGAGAAATAGATTTATGTTGTGATGCTGTTGGATATCGTACCATATGGCACAGACTATCAGTCAAGTATGGAATTAGAATTTCTCGAAATTTTGTGATGGAAGCAATGAAGTTTCTTGACCCGGCTGGGGCAGCACATAGAAGATCTCGACGCCTGCGGATAAGAAGCTATAGATCAGATGGACCAAACTACACGTGGCATGTGAATGGCTATGACAAACTTAAAAGGTATTTTTGTCCCTTAGTTTTTGAATATCTCAAGCAACGCAACATGTCATCAATCTCGATATCATCCTTAAATCCATAATTTAGTAAAATTTCTATGTTAGAAATCTTAAATTTTCTAATTTTTCAGGTATGGTTTCCCAATTCATGGGTGCTGTGATGGTTTCAGCAGGAAGATTTTGTGGCTACGTGTTATCAACAGTAACAACAATCCAAAAATAATTTGCAACCTTTTTTTGAAAACCGTAGAAGAAATTGGTGTGTTTCCCAGATGTGTGCGATCGGACTGCGGTACAGAGAATGGTTATTTAGCTGCAGCACAATGCTACTTCAACCGTCAAAGTGATCATCAAGCTCATTTGTATGGATCATCAAATCACAATCAGCGCATAGAAAGTTGGTGGTCACAATTTCGATGACTAAATACCGAGTATTTATTAAATTTTTTTCAAGATATGGTGGACGAAGGTATCTATAATACAGGCGATTATCTTCACCGGGCCTGTGCGTTTTATTGTTTTGCTCCGTTGATTCAACACGAGCTTGATTCTTGTATGGAACAGTGGAATTCACATTTCATTAGGCACTCTCCTAATGTAGAAGCTAGTGCTCGCCCTGATGTGCTATATTCCTTCCCGCGGAATGGTTTTAGAGAAAATTGTACCCAATGTAATCCTGCCGATATTGCTACTGTTCGAGGATATTTAGTTAACTTGGAAAATGACATGGACCAAAATAATTTTGACAGGAACAGCGTCGATTTTTTCAACTACCTGTGTGATTTCTTGATACTACCCGAGTTCTTTAACCTTCAAATTGCAAAACAAAACTTTATTCGCATGTTGCCACATTGTGTTTTATAAGTAAGCAAAAGTAACTGGAAAGTTATGCTGCTAAATCTTGTGTGGGCAAAAAATGGGACTATTCGAATACACTGGCTTTAGTTACAGTTTTTAATATCAATATGTAGAAATCGACTAAATTACATGATCCAAATGTGTCTGAAGTTTTTCAAGTTTAAATTGATTGACGGGTTTTTTAATTGTTGTACCAATTATTCGGATAAAGTCCCATTTTTTGCCCACTCAGTATTTTTAAACAAAAGAATTAGCTACATTTTTCTGAGCACACGTAGATTCTTTTTTCAGCTGTTATTTACAGAATTTTGCTTTAACTTGTGCTACTCTGCTGATGTTACATCAAGCCGCTTAGTGTAACCACCAGCAAAGAAAAAATATTTGAGTGCAATTGAAATTGTTCCAAAATTTAAAGCAACCTTTCTCTTCTTCCGTGTCTTTAAGCATGAACTGTTCTATGCAAATTTTATCCTCAGGTGACACAGAATAAAAGTCTCTTTTGTCAGAACAGGGAAACAATTTTTGATTGTAGCAAGAGTTAAAGTTTTAAATATAATAGTTAAAATAGAACTTTGCATGCCTTTATTTTTATTGTACCTCCTGTATATTTTTTAGTTAGAAATGGGGGCTCTACTCATATATTATTTTTTCAGCGATTTACCCTTGGATATTTCAAAACTTTACTCCTGGTCACAGCTTTTACCCCGTCGTTGACCCTCTGGAAACAAAAGTTTACCCTTGAACATTTTTCAATTGGTAACTTTTTTTTATACACCCAAACAGTATATTCTTCAGACCCCCTCCCCTCCCCTCATATAGGCTTTTTCTGGAAGAGCACAAATCAACAGAAGATATGGAATTGTTCTCTTCAACTTTTGCTTTTGTTTTTGTTTTGTCTTTCATCCCGTCTAGCCTTGTCAACATCTTTCCTTCCGTAAACTCCAGGTGGACTTTCAGTGGCAAACTTTCCTCGTTAGCAGCTATTTTATAAATTTGGAATTTACCAGATTTTGATGCTTTTCGAACTCATTGTTATCAAAATTGGCAAGGCTTAGATAAGAACCGTGGGGTCTACCAAGAGAAAGTGACTTAATAATTTTGTTTCGGCGGATTGAATCTTTGAGCCCGTTAACTGGTTATCGTACGGTCTGAGATTCAGACCGTTCTGAGCTTTTTTCTTGTTTACATGAGGTGTTTCAGCTCAGTTTGAATGGTAATTTCGGTTTGGGGGTGGTCGTAGTACTTAAGCGGGCCGAATGTTGACAACCGATCTGAAAAGCAAAATGCAGAGTGGTTTGAGAAAATTTAGAGAAATCAGTTCCAGTAAATTGATTTGGGATCTTCAGACATCGGCCCGTAAATAGTGCTATGACCATCCCGAACTAAAAAATAAATGCGTTTACATGAATTTTCTGGGCGGACGTAAATTTGTTTTTGATAATTTTAACTGAAGCGCTCCGGTATTTCAGACCGCTCCGACATGCGAACGGCATGAAACTTTTGACTGTAAACCCTACCGAAAATTCTCAGACCGCCCCCGTACTTGAGATGCTTGTAAGCGAACTCTTTGTATCCGCGTTTTATTACGGCTGACCATCTACATTTCACACTGTGTGCTTGTTTTAAGTAGGCAACTTTACGAATTCCGAATTTACAGTATTCATGAAACGTATTCTACGGTTTGAATAATGAAGGGAAGTGACGAGTTGTGTGGCGAAGTTTCGTAAGAAGAAAAGAAAAAGATGCCAAAAAGATTCGTTACCTTTGAGAAAACTGGGAAGTACATTAGCGCAGGATCCGTTGATTCATTACCCATAAGTAATACGCACTTGATTTCACAAAAGAAAAAGAATTGAACCTTTAATAACTTATTCCCAAAGAATAAAAAGATTCCCCAAAAGAAAAAGAATACCCCCTTAAAAAAAATTATTCCCCAAAAAAAGGATTCCCCTTATACAAAAAAAAATTTCCTGAATAAAAAAAAAATTCCCTATCAAAAATAAGATTCCCCTCAAAAAAAAAAAATTCCCCATCAAAAAAAAAGATTCCTCCTCAAAACAAAAAAATTCCCACTAAAAAAAAAAGATTCCCCCAAGCAAAAAAGATTCTCATTGCACTTGTGGGCCACGGTAACAAAACAAGCTGGATGCTGATTGGACTTACCTGATGACGAAAGTTAGCCAAATGAGAGAAAGCATAGACATTAATGGAAAAGCTAAGCGGGAAAAATGGGCAATCGAACAAACGAACAAACAAACGTGTAAACGAATGAAAGAGCGAGCGAGCGAAAGAATAGAGCCAAAATAAATGAATGAAATATTGAGTAAGACTTGACAATCGGCTACTCAGGCAATTTTTAAAAAATATTGGGAATTAATTGCCATCAACAATATTTTACATGGAAAAAACTAGAAACAAGGAAAAATCTTCAACAACGATGATTCTCAAAATTCGGAGTAAGCCATATTTTGGGCATTGCTAATACACATCTCTGTGCAAAAAATCAGAAAAAAATAATGATGAAATCTCAAGAAAATGCTTAAAAACCAATTTTTTCGGCATATTTCCGGCATTTTCGGCCGGAAAAATACGTTTTTCGAAAATTGGGCTACGTCACATTTTAGGTATTGACGTTTTGCATCAGTGTGCAAAATTTCATGAAAAAATGTAAAGTTCAGCTCGAGAAATTCAAGAAATACCGTTTTTCCGGCAAAAATCGGCTGTTCCAGCGATTTTTAGTAAGTTCCGGCTTCAAAAATCAGTTTTATTGACAATTGAGCCATGCTTCATGGTGGGCATTGCTATTAATATTGTTTTTGTGTGAAAAAACAATGAAATATAAGGAAAAAGTCTGATGAAAATCTGTAAAAACGGCGATTTCCGGCATATTTCCGGCATTTTCGACCGGACAAGAATTTTCCTCAAAAATCGGACTCGACCATGTTTTGGGCATTGCTAATACGCATCTTTGAGCAAAAAATCAGAAAAAACTAATGATAAAGTCTCAAGAAAATGCCTAAAAACCAGTTTTCCGCCATATTTCCGGCATTTTCGTCCGGAAATTTTTTTTTTCTTCGAAAATCGGGCTCCGTCACATTTTGGGCATTGCCATTTTGCATCTATGTGCCAAAAATCAGAAAAAACTAATGACCCAATCTCGAGAAAAGCTGGTAACAGACGGACGGGCGGACGAACGGACGGACGGACAAAGGTTAATTTATAGGACCTCCAGGTAGGTCCAAAAAATAAAAAGGTTCTTATGCTAGATTGTTCAAGTAGGCTGGATACAGAAAAAAAAAATCAAAAAAAATCACACGCACACAATCCACACTGGGCAAAGGTAGCTCAAAGAGCTTCAAGTCCCCCAACCACATCGCATTTGGGGTTATTAAAATGAATTACCAACGTGAATTTGATGTTGCTGAAGAAGAAAAGATTGAAAAATTTTATAGAGAGGGCTGTGGCTGCAAATTAGCTGCACAATCATCGCCATGCTATTTACAATTTCTGAAAGCGGACATTCAGGAGCTACGAAATACTATGTTTGAACTTCACGAGACAGAGCGTGACATGATGATCATGGGGTTTCTTTCGTCACAGAAATCGAAAAATGGAGATAGAATTGAGTATTCTCTACGTGGAGTTCGTGAATGTTGAGATTTTTATTTATTTTCACATACAAACCTTCTCTAAAAAGCTCTTCTCGACTGTTTCGAAGCATTTCGAGGAAAATGATAGGCTGGATATCCAGCCCGTAAACTTTTTTTTGATTTTGATATTTCTTATGTTTACGGTCTGGTTTACCTAGATCGTCTGCATTCTCATCTGAGGATGATTATGCGGATATTCTGATTGGTTGGTCCAAGCGAATCAGAGATCTGAATGGTGGCGCGCGCATAAGAAATTATGCGAGCCGACTTGAAGTGTTCGCCTAAATATTTAGGTGGGCCGCGCGGGCAATCATCAAGGCGCATACGCTGCTTTGCAAATCTCCCTGACTTTTCTTCTTCGAAGCAAATAACAATAGAAAACCTAATTATCTCCCTTGGGTATTTGACCACGCATCCAAATAAAAATAACAATAATGGTAGGGAAGAAGTGCAAAGAGATTGGGAAGATCAAAACATGGGAATTTTTAGCGAATTTTTAGATGTTCTGGCTGTTTTCTTTTCAATTACTTGCTTAGATATTCTTGTTTCAATCTTCTTAATTAATGACTTGGTTGCATCGTGTAAAGAACTAAAAAGGTATATCTTTATTTTGCTTCAATTCTTCTTTTCTGTTTGCCAATTGCTGTTTTCGGTTGGATTTTGAAAAAAAAATTCTCCAAAATTCACTTTGCACTTTTTGTCTATACATACAGACTTTCCACCACACTGTCTATATTTTATGGTCAAGGCTGCCATTCTAAATTGATTTATCACTGCTGGGGTACCATCTTGAAATTATGCATGTCATTATGTGCATATATTTATTTGCAGCCATGGGATTCATGCAGGAAAATCTGTCAACAGGGGTTCACCTGATTTCTAGGTGAACCAAGCTCTATAATTTTAGAACTTTGTCTGGCTGAGGTAAAACTTATTTTTTCTAAAATTTTGAGCTTGGATATCCAGGCTAGGAAAATGGTCCCGTTCCTCGTGTTCATGGCAACACGAAAGAACTGCCCAATAATGTATTTACTTTGGAGACAAGAGAGATGGCAGTTAACTTCATCGAGAACTTTGCAATTTCGAACGCAGTAACGCTCCCTGGCCGTGTTGCGAATTATCGTGACGATGATGCAAAGTTACTTCTCATTCCTTCTTTCGAAACTAAAGAGAGTGTCTATAATAAATATCGGGAGCTATGCTTGGAGTGTAATTTTGATTTTATGGGGTTAAGTTCCTTTTCTCAATTGTGGAAGTCACAATTGCCAAATGTTTTAATTTCCAAACCGATGGGTGTTTTGTGTTGGGTGTGTCAGCAAGGCAACGAGCGCCTCCTTAGGTTACGTTTAGACGAAGGTGATGATAACGACACGAAACACAAGACGCGCACGAGGCCCACATCATACAGGCTACACAAGAGGCTCGTTATTATGAGGCCCATGTGGAAGAAGCCAAGATTCATGCACGCGATTTCAACGACGCTTTTCAGCGTCACGAACCTTGTTCATTTAGGGGAATGGCTCATTATAGTTGGGATTATGCCCAGCAAACACACTACCCGTCTAATCCTCTTCAACCTGGACAGATCTTTTTTAAGACGCCTAGGAAGTGTGGAATTTCGGACGTTGCAATGACGGTATAAACCTACGATATAATTATTTAATTGACGAGATCAACACAACTGGAAAGGGTGCAAACGCAACAATCAGTTATGTTCATCACTTTTTTGAAAATTATGGAATGGGATAAACTGATTCTTATCTACACGCCGATAATCGTTCTGGTAAGTTATTTTTAAAAGACTTATGAAGAACTCATAATTTTGAGCATGGGGATTTTCCTCAATGAAAGCTTATAACAAGGGGAGCATTTTAGGCATCAAGGGTAAGTTGGGGTACTTGAGAAAATGTGTATCGAATTTAAGAACATCTCAGCCTATTGATTCTTATAAAAGTCTAAATCTATATTCTCAATTTAGCTTACTACTGTAAATCTTCTGAATATTATTTCTATTAATGATGGTTTTTCTGAAAGTATAATATACTAACTTTACTGATAAATTATATGAAATTATACACTTATAGCCTTTTGTTTCATTCTAATAACAATTAAAAAAACAAACGAACAAACTTCCTATGTAAATTCATCAGTAAATTTAGCATTGTAATGTCTTTTTTACTATCCTAAACAATTTTTCAATTTCAGGTCAGAATAAGAATAATGCATTTTTGTGGTATCTCATGTGGAGAATTCTCAACGGCTACCATGAAAAAATTGAATACTCATTCATAATAGCAGGTCACACAAAGTTCAGTTGTGATAGGTATGTAGAATATCATTCCGAAAAAAAATTACTATTTTGTGATTTAGTTGTAGTGGTTAAATATTTGAAAATTTGGAACCGAAGAAGGCTCTAAATGGGAAAGATTTTAGGTGTAAAGAAATTGAAAAAATGCATTACCCCACTTACAATAAAGTACAAAAAGAGTAGGCAACCTTAAGAGAATAAATAAATGCGAGTTTGACGGATTAACTTTTCTCGCATCAATTTATTCCCTTAAGGTGGTTTTCACAATCTAGTACAAAAGGAATAATTTTTTATATTATCTCCATGCAACTAATATACAAATAAAGTTTGACATTAGCTGTAAAACTCACAATTTTAAACTAAAAAACGAAAACTAAATTTTTCCTACAAGGTACTTTAATTGGATTAACTTTCGTGAGATTAACTTTTGGGAATTTTGCCCGAAAGTTTATTTTGCCAAATTTTGTGACTTTTACAATACACCTTTCCCGAATTGGTATTTAGGCTTTTTGACTTTTTTGTTTTAATGTTTGGATGTTTCTATTTAGTTTCATAAAATTGTATGTCGCAAAACTAAACAAATAAAAAAGAATTATGAAAAAAGCACTTCCGGTTCTTGAGTTATTTGGATTTGAAATTTCTTTATAAACAATAGAAATACATGGAAACGAGGCCGGGCTGTATGTTTTAATTTTTATAAGGGATTTGACCGTGAACAAAAGCAGTCATAAAAATTGATAGAAAAAAGCTTTTGAGCTCAAATTTTCAGCATGCACTTGTCTTTGTAGGAGGAATACAAATATATAGTTTTCAATATGGTTTGAAGACCTTCGAAAAATACCAAACAATTCGGGAAAGGTGTATTTGCAAAAGTTAATCCACAAAATTTCTTGAATTTTTTACCCTGTGAAAATTTATTTTGCAAAAGTCAATCCGATTAAAGTATCCCAATCGTTATTATAACAAAGTTACTCTAATTTCTTTAGATGTTTTGGCAGCTTCAAAGAGAAACTGAGGCTAACAAGAATGTCATCATTATGCGAGATTGGTGACGTATGTGACAAAACAAAATGAAACTGTTCTTGTTGGGTCACACAACAAAGATGTCTACGTGAAAACACACGACTGGACAACTCATTTCGAGAAGACGTTGAAGTTCCAAACCATCAAAGACATCCTAAAATATCATCATTTTAGAATGTCGAAAGATGAGCCTGGTATTGTTTATTGCTCTGAAACCCTCGACGATGAACCAGTAAAAGTGTCGATCATTCGTAAACGCAACCCACCACAAATTTCCGCAATACTTCCTGATGTTTTTGAGCCAAAAGGATTCACCGTAGCTCGTGCTGAGTATCTATGAAACGATATACGCCAATTTTGCAGACATGGTAATGAGGATTTAGTTGCTCCTTAATTTTATCATGACTTTCATTGTGCTTTGATATTTCTTGTAAGGAATTTCAACAAAAACATCATTTTATGAGCAATGTACTTTAAACTGATCATTTTTATTATTGCTTCATGTTCATATTTATTAGTAGAGTTCTTCAATTTATTCTGAATCTAAAAAAAAAAGTAGAATCCACAATTATTTTCTAAAAAAACACTACATGTTTTTTTTATAAGCATAACGCTTATAACCATATGAAGGCTCAGATTTGTAGAATTCCTAAGCATAACATAAGTATATGTGTCAGCCTGGAATATTTTTCAAGTTGTCATTTTTTATCAGTTTATAAAATGGTTTGGTTGAGGTCAAGAAAAAAAGACATTCCACGGCTACCAGCGGCTACCACTGCTCCCAAATCTGAACAAATTTTTACACAATTTCTAAAATTTATAACTACAACTTGGCTCGGGGTGAATTATAAGCATGATTCATAAGCATATAATAAGCATAATCTATGCCTGGATGCTTAGAGAACTTAAACATACACGAGTCTGATCAAGGGTCATACACTTGCTTATAAAAAAAACATGTACTGTGGTTTACCTTTATTTGGCTTGCTCAAGTTAAAATTTAAAGTATAAAACAAACAAATTTAATTGTCATTTATTTTGGGTGTTGTACCCAGTGACAGTACGTCGGTATGACTCCGAATCTGTATATAATTTAGGCTATAACCTTATTTTATTGTAAATTTTGACAGTACTGTAAATAATTTTTTTCTTTCCGTAGAAAGTTATGGCGACATCACAATAAAAAATATGTTCCGTTCGCGTCAGCCGACTAATTTTTCATCAAGCGAGCAAATAAATATTAAAAGCTATGCTTTGAAACCATTGTCCAAAAACCCGACTAAATTTACTACTGCACGGCTATCTTTGATTGGATTAATTGGATTCAAATTTCCTTCTTTTAGCCAACTTATAGGAAATTAACTGAGAAGAAATGCTTTCTTTTTCTTTTATCCTTTAGAGGACAATTATAAGTAAATTCTGTGAAAATTTCAAGTCTCTAGCACTTTCCTATCCGGAATTATCTTGATTCCGATTTAGAGGGATCTCAACCAGGATGAGGACGGGATAGAGGGATCTCTCGAAAACGAAAGTGCCCAATAACTGGTGAACAGGTTTATGTATCAAAAAAAATTTTTTCCTACTTTTACATTGCTATAAGGAGACTTTATATACCAAATTTCATCTCCTTATGAGCACTACTTAAGGAGACACAATGGATATTAGCCAAAATAATCCCGATTTTACAAAAGTTCCAATGAAAGATCACTGAGCCGACCAACTCAATTTTAAGAAGATTTTTGACGCGAACAGAACATATTTTCGATTGCCGCCTATGTTATATTTCACTTTTTGTTGAAAAATATATATTTAGTGAACGACACAATTCTTAAATTTGAATTCATGGGAGTTCAAAAAGCATTAAACGTTGATATATTGAGGCCAACGCGCAAGCAGAATTTAAATTAAAAGAATCTAGTCAAATTTTAAACAGACATAAAAAACAGATGTGTCTTGCTCGACATTCAGACACTTTTCCTCCCTATTAATGACCAAAGATTCTTTATATTTACATCTTGCTTATGCAGCTTTTCACAAGACATAAAACTATAATTGCTTTAACTTGACAAGTATGTTTTATGTTTACATTTTCCCACTCGTCTGGCTAGAGGTCAATCATGAGTCTTAAAATCAAAACTGTTAAGAGGAGCTTTAGACTGTTAGAGATAGCAACGAAGATAAGATTGAGCTACAGTAAAGAATAACAGCGCTAATCTAGACTTTTCCTTCCTTACTTCTCCTGGATAGAGCTTGGGTTGGGTACTAATAATAAAAAAGATATAAGTCATGTCTAGTTTTTCTAATCTATCCTCCTTCTTTGATGTCTTCAATAAAGAAATTTTAATATCCCAAAATTAAAACCAGTACTTATAGCACTTTTTGTTTTTGTACCAAAACCAGCAAGTTAAGTAGATCTCTTTCATGTCTTCCCTGTCAGAAGGAATTATCGTGTTTACATTTTTTTGAAAACAAGGCGAAAAATAAGCCGGCAACCGAATAAGAAAAGAAACGGACAAGAAAGCCGTTCGACGGATTGGTCGATCAGCCGATCTGGCCGGTTGACAGTCCGGTTTGTTGGCCGCTTTTTAAACATAGCGTTAAGGAGCGGTACGATATCGGCCCTTTTAATAATCATAACGGCCAGAACGGTCAAAAGGCCGGTCCAAAAGCGGCTAAAACGGGGCCGGTGCAAGACCGGTCTAAATTTTATGTACTCCAATTCGCTTGGGGCGTCACAAATGTTCAATTAATGTCCGAATATTAATGTTTATTTTTTATATTAATGGATGTTCTAAGGCCAAAAAACAAACAAATTTGTTTCCGGAAATGTTGGTGACGAAAAAGAAACTCACACTCTAGATTTTTCTTATTAAGCAGAAATATTAATACAAAACTTATATATGTGTTTTGTTTGGTTCCTTGATTTTCTTTAGGAATAGATTGTTTTTATAGTTTCAAAAGACTAAAATTATACAGCGTAAAACATCCTATCGAAAAATACACATTTTTAATAAGTAACCAGGTTTTACTATTTTGTAGCGTAAAAGATTTTTAGATAATTAAGCTACTGCAAATGATAACCCTTGACCCAATAGCATGAAATTTGGTATAGTATCAGAGCAATTTATAAATTCAGCCCTCGACTTCTTCTTTCAAATCAACAAATCAAATGCGTTTCAGACGCACGTGAAATAAACAAAAGTGTTGTTGGCACAAACAACCAATAAAAATAAAAGAGAAAGGGGAAATAATTTATATTTACAAATTGACGTCACAAATATTATACAATACAAATATATAAGAACGTTCGTTCGTCTTTGCTGTATATTATTTACTCTGTTACAAAACTTTTTTTTTCTTGAGAAAACGTTTTTTTTTTTTAGCCTACTTGTCTGAAATATTCAGTTCGAAAAAAAAAAAGTTCACCCAGTCGATTTCCGGAAACAAGACCTTTTTTTTGGCCTAATAGAACTAGAACTATAGGTATCAATAAAGCTTAGACAATCAACTAGACTAAAGAAATTTGATCTTCATCTGTTTTAAAAGTCCCAAAAAATTTCACAATAATAAAAGCAGATAAAGGTAGATCTTTTTGCACAAACTTCTTTTGGAGGGTATTCTTAAAAGGTAGGGTATCCCAATGGGGGCCCTAATTGTGCTAGTTATTGGGGTACCCATATAATTCACAGACCAGAATTAAATAGCCGAAAATTTGTAGGGGAATTTCATCTGCTAAGCAAAGAGTTATGAATCTAAAGAATATTTCAATTAATATTGCATGATGCAAAAGATATTCAAAGATCGGCAGGTCCAAAATGCATAAAACATAATGCATATTGCATAATGCATAATGCATAATATTTGAAAAATGTCAATTTTAGAGGCTATAATAAGGAGAATTTGAAAGATAATACAACAAAACAAATATACCACTTTCTGCCAGAAAATAAAGGGTAGAAAGCTGTAAATTTGAATTTTAGATGATGAAGAAAATCCATGATCCACTGAAAATGCTTGTCGCCATTTTGATTTTCATAGTTGTATTTTACAGAACGTAGTATAGTGTAGAAAAAACACGAAAATATCTCCTCCGTATATTACTTTTCTAACTTGAAAACGTAAATTTTATAGCAAGATCTTTCTTTCGAACAATTGCTAATAAATTTCAACGGGTTTTCCCTATTACAAAGCATTAACCATGTGAATGCTTTACAAAGCATAACTGTAACCATGTGAATGCTTTTTGTTAGATAAGCCAATATCCAGCCAATATAAATATAGAGCTTCATGCGAAACATTTCTGATCTGTTGCATCTTCTTTTTATTTATGCTGGCGGAAAACCCTTTGTTGTTAGGATTCGAATGTTTTCTCTTTCGTTCGGATTCGAAAAGTAAATATCATGTCTGGGGAAATCCCTCTGATTGGAATGTTTACTTAAGAGACTCTTCTACTGTGAGGAGATTTTCGCGGTTTTAGCCTCTACAAAGGAGAGTTTTAGAAAATATAAAATCGTTCTGTAAATTACACAATACTATTATTCATTATGCAATATGCATTATATTTTTATGCATTTTGTACCTGCTGATTCAAAGATACATATTACCAGGTAGTCAAAACACATGGTGTAAAAAATAAAGCTTTGTGAACGGGGGTTATATAATGTACATAATATGCATAATATGTATAACATGTATAATATGGGTGGCAACTTCAAAAATAATAACATAATTCGGCATTTTGATGTATGTCATTATGTTATCGTGTACATGATAGATTTAAAGACAATAGATCGAAAAGATGTAAGAGGATGAAAGAACAAATGATCAAATTGTAAACTGACAGCTTTTTAGAGACTTCATAAAAAGGACATAATATTTTCCCGACATTTTCACTGAACAGAACATATTGTTCTGTGAAATTTGATTCTGTATTTTTTCAAATCAGAGAAGAAGGAAGACAACATGGCGCATGACCATGATAAAAAATAGTAGGTCTCAGTACCTTTGGGGTAATGACTATTGCGGCTCAAGTTTTATAGGGATCTTAAATCTGATTTTTGAAGATGATCAATCGAAAATTCTAGTATCATTTTAGCATGAATTCAAGCATAAGTTTCTAAAATCTAAGGTAAAAAGGGGTACCCCAATAAGTAACCCAATTGAGTCCCCAATTGGGGTACCCTACCTTTTAGGAATACCTTCTTTTGGATATAAATACTAGAATACATATAAATTGATAATTCCTCAAAGTTTTGCTACGTCTGTGTAAATTTTCAAGACATTAAAATTCAGAAATTACAAACAAAAGTTGTAAGAGATAATATAATTACACACCATAAATTATGAATAATTCTTTTTAGCAAAAATAAGTTAATATGTTTTATGAGGTAATTACAAGTTCATCACTATTTACAACTTTATCAAATTAAAAAAATGTTTCCATCCAATACAATACATTAAGAGTCCCTGAGCTAGCCCTCAGTATGAAAAGACAATCAAGCAAAAAATATTTAGCCTCCCTGAGTTCAGTGGAGGGGACAAAATGTTGTAATTCGTTGTTATTGTGCAAGAGAAGAACATTTTCGAAATTTATCTTCTTCTGAAAAGGTCTCTTTTAAGAGGAATTTATATTAGGAAACCGCACCTATTCCAGACACTCTCCCTAATTCAGACTCTCCCTAATTCAGACACCCCCTTTTTTAATGACATAGCTATATTCAATTTTAACCACACTTTGGACACTTAAGCTAGGGTGAGACGAGAGGTTTTTTCATGCGCATGCTATGCAACATTGCTCCATTGCATGCGCCTGAAAAAAAAGTTTGTGTCCCATCTTATTGTGCCAAATGGTTTTTTTCATGCAATGCAACAAAAAAAAACATGCTCCAGGAGCACGGGGAATTGCCGAGAGGGTTGTAAATTGTACTTGTTCTGAAAACCCAAAAAAGAGTAAATTTAGGCTAAAATCAGGCATTTAGAGCAAAATAAGGGGTCTTCTCTTTGACAGCTGAAAATATTCTTTTAAAATTAATAAAGGGGGGGGGGGACCCGAGGGGGTTGGAAAATTTTCAAAAAATTAACAAGCAGGGGGGAAACCATACAACTTGCTATCAATTGCAATTTAAAGGGATGTTAAAGTACTGACGAAATTTGTAAACAAACCGTATACAGCGGTATATACAAAATCAAAACAAATGTCACATGTCAAAATAAAAAAATAAAAACAAATGTCACATGTCAAAATAAAAATCAAACCAAATATGGGTGATTTTTATTGTTTTACAATTTTGTTTTGGACACGTGATTTTAATTGTTCTCTTTAATGACACGTGGTTCGAGTAATGTTTACATTTTACTACTTTTATGTCCCTTTAAGTTAAAGTCAAATTTCTTGGATCTTTGACTATTTTCTTTTGTTCCATACGGCAATTTCTTTACAAAATCGAGCTCTAAATCGCACAAAAAGCTGGACTGACAGCTACCTAGACAAAATAATTTATCTCGTTTTTATTGGCGAAGGGAAACCAGGCTTATTTAATCGATATAATTGATAATAATGAGTAATCGATGGATTAGATATCGATTATCCGATAAAATCGATAGATAATCAGACCTTCAAAAAATCTTGAGTATCGATCAGCTATCGATTATTTACAAATCATCGATCACATATCTATCATATATCAATTACATACAGCCTATCGATTACTTATCGATCATATATTGATTACTTATCGATCGAATCATTGATCGTTGTTGATCACACATCATGCTTCAACTAACCACAATAGTCATTATAAGAAACACTGGTTGGGTAATGCATTGTTTTAGCTTTATTGTAAAATTTTTTATCATGTTACCATTTTCGACTCTTGGGATTGGTTTATTTTCCAAGGGGTCGTAATTGATGAAATCGATAATCGATTGTAATCGATTAGTAAGTAATACGGCTTTTCATAAATTATTGCGTTATACTTGAAAACGAGGCTAGCGATGTTCCAATTTTTAAAAATGGCGGTTTCAGTACAAAACCACAAGGAAAACTGGCTGACTGACTCGAAGTATCTTGTCTGAAATTCAAACTGTTATCATCAAATCATTGCTCACAACTGTTATTTTTACAACAACATATACAACTGTTATTTTTATAACAAAATTGGAACACTTACACCAACCAAATGGATCGACTTGACGCTACCTATCGTGGATTTCTACGACGTATGGTTCGAGGAGGTTATCGATACATAAATGAAAGTGAAAATGATTATCGATATTGTATCATGAAGAACTACATAACCTTTGTGGGACTTCTGATTTGTCGATTTTTATTCGTAAGCAACAGCAAAATTATTAGATTGATTCGCAAACCTCTATAGATATAATCTCCTATATAGGTTTGCTTAATAGTGTACGGCTTGCCTTCCCGCTATGGTGGCTCTTATAGTGGCCGATTTTACCTTTTTTGGCGAGTTCACTCGAATTATCGAGTTTGCATGGGGAACGGAGGTCGATGTGATGTGTATGAACTTTTGAACACTTTTGAAAAAACAATATGCAAAATGGTGGATGAGAGTGGAAGTAAAAATTGTGGGGCGCATTATGAAGTTAAGGGTAACTTGTCACATATAAATCGGGTTCAACTACAGTAAATTTCCAGATTGTGAGGGATCCTTTAAGCCTCAATATCAAAATGTTGTGCACTCATGTGGGGAGGACTACATTATCATATAGAAGGCATGATTTCAAACGTGCGGGGGAAATAAATCACAGGAGTAATATTTTGAGTTGCGTATAATGTTATCAGAGGTTAAATAGGCGCAACCATGATTCGGGACGACAGGAAAAAAATTTCAATTTTCAACCACTTTGTTTGCTAAAAGCACTGTATTTTCAGCTCTTTAAAAAGAAATTT
>NW_027104540.1:0-8942 GCF_902728285.1 Clytia hemisphaerica
ATTTACCAAGTTTCTGTAGATCTTTTTTTTCTCGTAAGGCTGCATCAATAAGGAAAAAAAATATCCAACACTCGTGTTTACTTTGCTTTATCTGTTAAGAGTAATTTATTCAGGATAAACTCCCGAACGGGAAAATCTTCCCGATGAGGTTTCGAAAATATCTCGGCTAAAATCCAGAAAATCGTCCTCTCAACATGAAGCTTTTCATTTTTGGTTTTTAATCAAGCTGTTAACATGACAAATTTCAGATGAAAATATGTTTTAGGTATTTGTTAACAAGGCTTTTGTTATCTTTCGTCAAATTTTTTCCTCTGATTTTTGTTTTTTTCCACTTACTACCAACTAGAAGAACCATCATTTTTTCAACAGAAACAGAAACGTTTTTATAAATGTTCTGCAACTCTCTCGAAGGCAGATCTCTTATCTAACCCTATTCAACCTAGGCTTTTAGGGGCGTTTCATCAGAACTATGGGGGGGGGGGCTTTTCTGTACCACCCCTTAACTTTTGATCTATTTGGTCTTTTTGGATGAAATTTGGCACACACGATCCTTGTCACATAGGGTAACTTTTGCCAAAAATTTTTTTGCGCAAAGTGATATAAATAGCTATTATATTCTAAAAAAGGCTTGAGAAAAAAGTTGCCTGGGTTTAAATTGGTTAATTTATCCTAAATATTCAATAAATTACGGTTTAAACGATATATTTGACATAAAAAATACATTTGTATTGGAAAAGTGTCAATTTTTGTGACACCTTACTATACTGTCAGAATTGTCATCATGTGCAAGGTATGAAAATTTTTATTTATTTTGAAGCTAAGTAAAAGTTAGAAATTTACAGAAAATTTCATGACAAAAGCTCTATTATTTCAGGAGCTAATACCAATAATTTGATCTCCGAACAGAAACAGCCCCCCCCTAGGCCGAATAGGGTTAAATACATTATCCATTTTAGAAGTGTAAATTATTATGACTCAAACTTGCTTGAATCCGATTTTTTTTAAATCAAATACTTTTTAATTTTTCAATGTAACTTGATAGGAGTTGACTTCTGTAAATGCCGGAAGAAAATATAATTAAAAAACAGTTTTGGGAATCTTCATATCTCGAATTTTCTCTGAATGTCACATAAGTAACCAAGGAATGCTCCAATTGTGTAATTTTTATATGTCTTTGAACAAAACTAATCAATCCAGAAGTTTTTATTGCTTTTTGTGTAAAATGCCCCCACCAGCGGTTTGCGTGAATGCTTGAATGGGCTTTTTCAATTGCGTGAATGCGTGAGGCCTCGGGGAGGCCTCGTAAACCAACACACATATTTTGCTTTGAGAAGTTCATCTTGAGTGGATTAAATGTTCGATTAAAGACGATACAGTGTGTGGCCCCTAAAATGTAACCTGATAACAAGTGTTCATAATTTTCGTACACGCACAGTAAACCTCTGAAGGTGCTTGAAAATTAAACATCTGAGGAAAATAGTCCTACCGCATGAAATTCTACAACAAGAATCTTGTTGTGCGCTGGAAAGTCAAAAACTAAACTTTCCTAAAAGGAATGGCAATGTCAACAAAGTTGCATGATTGTTTGAAAATAGGGCACCATTAATTTCAAACACAATTACGCAACTTTTTTGACATTGCCAGTCCTTTTAGGCGAGCGCGGTCCTTACGATTTTGAGATAGTATATTTGTCAGATTGTTATGCTTTCGTCCATCCCTTTAGAACTTCAGTGTGGTGGGCAGAAAACAATCACAATCTGATCTCAGGTTACTTAAATGCTGGTGGCCCCTAAAATGTAGGTTTTGCTTTGATTGACCACAGTGGTTGCAAAACTGGCTCGATTATACTGAACTTTCGCCCAGTCCTTCCTGGTGTAAATCTCTTGGTGCGAGAAACGAAAATTTACTAGTATCATATAATTATTTTTAAGTATCAGCTACACTTCTTTGAAAGAAGATCGCTGAAAATATTGATATTTATACATTTAACATGGAAAATGACAATACCATTTGAGATTAACATTTTATAAGTGCCTACATTTAAGAACATCAAACATAGAACGACTTAGAAACTCGAAAATTTATTGGTAATTAGTAAAATAATTCGAGAAAATCATTATGATAGCAAACCATCATTTCAGTACCCTGAGTATCAGAGGTTAAGGTTTCAAAGAATATATTAGCCTCTGAAGACTAATAATATCAATTTTATCGCGCATGTGTCAATCTTATCACTGTAGAAAGAATCAAAGATGAAGAGCAAATATTACTTTATTAATGTCTAGCAGACTGTATCAGTATGCAGTTTACTGTTTACGAATCCCCCAGAAACCTCCAAGTGTAATTGAAGTGAGTTTCTTTCGAAAGAAATCTAATGTATAACAGTAATTACTAAACTATTAATTATGGGAAATGTCACTTTAATTTAATCGAAATAATAGACAAACTTAATGTTATGATTCTCTATCACTGACTCTTTTTAAAAAGCATTGATGATATTTTTTAGTCCCGTTTTTCAACGACGGGAATAAAAATATCAACTTTGAACTTCATCCAAGATCTTGGATGGTCGTCATGGTTACTTTGGTCTTCGCTGATTGCGCGCTGAATAGAATCTCGATTCGTCGGCACATCATCGATATATGATTTCGACCTGTGCTTTTCACGGTATCATTTCAGGGGAACTCTGAGCTGTGATCAAACACGGAAATATTACTGTTCTTTTGAATTTTACTTTCAACTATTCTTGTCATCAAAGGTTTTGAACCATCTGCAGAGTGGCAAGCTATACAAATTATACTTTGTTTCAAACTGATTGTTTCACATTTTACGCTTGGTCTACAGTATCACATTTACATTTTCCTTTGTAAAGAAGGAATATTTCATTTTCCTTCCGCTTTCGTTAATTGTTTTCCATTTTTTTTCCGCTCTTTCTCTTTATTAATCTTGGAATTGCTTTCCTTTACTCGCTGTAGAATGTTTTTTCGGTCATTGACCCATGGACGGAGATTATCCTTTGGTTCTTTGACTTTTAGGTTTTTTCTATACTAAAGCACGTATCCGGAGCTTCATGGAATCAATTGACGCGCTTTCCAGTTGTTTTAATCTCTTCATCTTGCTCAAATTTGTATTATCCTCACTAAAGTCTGTCTCAATATAATTTGCAGCGGAGACAAAAAAGTTGTCACTTTTGAATGTTATCAAAAATTACACTAGCTAAAAGAATCCTACCGGGTCTGTGAGAAGGGGGCGCTATCATAACAGATTGCCTCCATAAGAATTGTTAACAATTTCATGTTTGCAATTGTGATTCTTTGTTAAAATATGGCAGTAAAACGAAACCTACAATATAGGGGCCAATGAAAAAAGCGACATCACTATGAGCGATTAAAAGATATTGTCAACATCAAAGCTTTAGTAGAATAACTTTTGGGAAAGAAAATTGACATACGAAAGTTTCCAACACTGCAAAAAGTTCGGTAAAATATCTTTAACTAGGGTCTCTAGAAAGATTTTAAATTCAACCTACATTTCAAGGGCCATACACTGTATACAGCGTGTCCGAAATACAAAATAGGGTTTTTTTATAAAATCAATTTACTTTACGCGAAAAAATCTAAGCCTGCTGCGCAAAAATAAGTGCTAGTAAGGCACATATTGTGACTGTCTTTATCATTGGCGTGGTGGGTGATGGCAGTTTATTAATTCTACCTAATTCTATAGTGAATTTTTAGTATTTGCCACTTACAAAATATGAAATTCTGCCTGATGTAGCGGACAAAACTTTGACATTTTATACATTTTCTGTTAGGCCAACCATCTGTGAGTCTGAAAATTTTAGAATCGCAATGAAAAGAATTGATAAAGAAAAAAATGAAGACTTTTGCGGTATATGGTGTATCTTTTATCAACCTAAAATTATTTTTTCGGAAAATCTTTCTAAAAGCTTATTTGCTTCAAAATTATGAAAATAGTGCTTTTTGACCAACTTTCCATCCCAATTTTTCATAGAAAAACAACCATAACTTTTGATGCATTAATTTAGAAAAATTTTCCGAAAAATTTAAAACAGCTCAATTCTTTGCGGACAGTTTGAAAAAACTTCGAAACAACCATTAAAACTTAGCACTTTTTAGAAAAGAAGGGGCGCGTTCACACTGGAAAGTTTACTTAATTAAATCTATCAAAGTTAAACAAAGAGATTTATGATGGATGAATACACTGGTTTATTACAGTTTTTTGTAGGTTCACGAGATCTATTATAACACGGTAATTGATTTTGCTTAAGGCTTCTCATTGGTTGATTTTTTATTGAGAGTTTCAATTTCACCTGTGATTGGTTGATATTGGTATCCATACATCACTTGAAATCCGCAAACATATTTGTTCTAATGGTTTTACTCAATAACTGCATTCATCTTACACATCAACAACACCGTTTGCACTATTTCTAATTTTTTCCTCAGTTCATTCGTTTTTGAAATCGTAAAACTTTTTGTTCACTGCACGCATTCTTTGTTTATGCTTCCTTAATAAAATATTTTGTTTTAAGGGAAGCCTCTACCCTACCCTTAAAACAATAGAGCTTACGACTCTTAATTAAGGAAGATCGATTAAAAATTACAATACTACGCGTTCGACTCTTTGTTAAATGCACGTTCTGTATTGTAGTCAACAAAAGATTCTCCTAACTACATTTTTATTAAGGAAGGTCTGTAGTGTGAACACGACCAAGGTGATGCAACATATTATTAACAACTTTTTAAAGTTCATAACGTCATTTTTGCAATTAAATCTTTAATTACACTTAAGGCATTTGATTAAAAAGCAATTTATAAAGGCAATTCTTTATTAAAAGTGTTAAAGAATCTAAAACATAACTTTTATGTTCAAATACTAAAATCAATTTTCCAACAATGGTCAGAGCCCTTAATTCTACTTTATCATTCCAACAGGTAAGCTTCACCAGCAACAGCTATGAACTCATCAGCTATCGGACTTCTCATCATCGTCATTGCATCCGATCAATTATCTGTAATCCAAGGTTTCATATCAACCAATTTCGATCAATGCCGTCAAGATTACTTTTACAATGGAAGACCTCCTAGAAGCATTAAAAAAATTAATAATGTTGATAATCTTGGAAATGATGCAGATACAGAAGAAATTTGTCAATCATATGAAGGAATTAAATATTTTGCAACACTTTATGATAAGAAGTACAAGATACCAAGATACTCCGCTTACCTCCTTGACCCGAATTCCAATAATGGTGGACAACCAAGTAGACGGAGCACTTGGTTTATTGAACCAGATTTAGTTGAAAAAGATAAATTCAAAGATATGAGCACTTTAAGTGTATTTGGAAAAGCCAAAGAGAAGATGGAATTCGTTGCAAATTCTCAAGCAACGGACGATGATTATGAAGGATCTCTTTGGGACAAAGGCCACTTGAATCCAAACAATTTCCAGAATGGTGCAGGCAGAACGGCAACATTTACATTAACGAATGCGGTTCCTCAAGATTCTTGTTTGAATCGAAACTATTGGAAAGAAGCTGAAGACGAGGCCAAAAAATTATTGTTCCAACATTGCACTGATGGCAAAGCTTATTTTATTACTGGTGCTGTCCCAGATGATGACAAAGCTATCTATGTTGATAATAAGCCAAAAATATCAATTCCTAAGTATATGTATTCGGCTGCTTGTTGTGATCACAACACAGAGAAATGGAATAGTTTCTCATTTGCATTTGCTGCAGAAAATAAAGCTGGCGTGGCAGGAGTAGCAGTATTAAAGGTTTCGAGATTGTCAGAGATGACCGGTATTGACTTTTTTGATAATGGGCAGTGCTATTCTCATTCGATTCCTACTATGTTGCATGTAGGTAAATTCAGCGAATGGAATAAAGTCAGTTTAAAGAAGCGAAAAGAAGAAGACACGAAATTGGAAGAACTTCAAAAGAAGTTTGAGGAGGACATTAACAAGGGCCATAACAATTGAAACAAAACAATGCTGACATTACTAAAAATACACATTGTCGTAAATTATGTGAATAATAAACAAACAGAATAAACAGAATAACTTATTATATCTTTATATAATAAATGTCAAGAAGTTCTGCACATGTTTTTATTAGGAGTACCTTATCGGCAAAAACTTAGTCGACCTTGAGTGACTAAATTTTGGCTTAGTGACTAAAATTAGGGCCGACTAAAACTTTGGGCCGACTAAAATTAAGGCCGACTAAAAGTTTGGGCCAAATTAAAAGTTTATAATTAAGCTTTCCTTATTTTCCAGTATTTTAAGCTTTCTCCTATTTTCCATCTGCTTGTAAATTTAGAAATGGCCCAAATTTTCAGTCGGTCTTAATTATTAGTCGGCCTATAGTGACTAAATTTTGACGAGGTGACTAAAATTAGGGCTGACTAATAATTAAGGCCGACTATAATTAAGGCCGACTATAATTAAGGCCGACTAAGTTTTGGCCGATAAGGTACTGTGGGAGGACGAATTCCTCGGTTGTTCTTAAGTTTCAAAGGTGTAAACCGTGTTCGTAAACCGTTTTTCGCTCAGAGGCAGGGGGAGGGGTGAAATAATCGACTTCGGAATTTTTTTAGCTAACCTAAAATTCATATTTTGTGTCGCCATTTTTTCGCAATTCGTTTTCTTTTCTCCAGAATGGAGAATTTTTATTGGTTGAAACAAAATGTAAACATTAGTTTATGTTAGTCAATGAAGTTTCTTTTTTGCTATCTTGAAATTTTCTTTCAGTCAGTCTGTACTTTGCTTTTTGGTATAGTTCGACCAGTTGTAATCCATAGCCCTTCTTAAACAATAAATCTATTATTCTAGAGAACACTTTAAGAATAGGTTCTTTCGAATAGAGGTTTTCAGCACTTTCTCATAAGGCTATTCTGAAGTTTTATGCCACTTTTCCATTAACAAAAATTCATTATAGAATATTTTTTTATAATAGACATTTAATAAGAATGCATATTTTGATAACAAGAGGGATTCCAACTTTTATTCATATAAAGATACGCACCTTGTGTCTACAGAACAATTTTTAAATCTTCTTGGAAGGAATGAATTTTCCTATTATTAACCAAAATATATGATTTACCATCCCCCCGCCCCCAGTGCCCTGGTGGGAAATTTCTAGTCAGTGGGGAAAAAAGTAAACCCAAATTGGGATTACAAAATTCGAGTATTGCTGGGATACTTTTCCCTTCGAAATTTTCGAAATTCACCGAGGATGTTACATTTTTACTTTGTAATACAAGTAATCGGATAAACTTTTTTTAATTTATTTTCGGGAATAATTGGAGCTTTTATTTACATGCAAATTTACATATAAATTCATTACATAATTATTAGATTATTTACAGAACCCAAATAAATCTTGTTAGTATTGATAGAAATTTTAAGAAAAGATAAACACCTCCTTCTTACAGACCCGGTAGGATTTTTTTAGCCAGTGGGGGTATAAATAACGGACTGAAACTCGATGGGGATTGATATTCCGTAATTTAATTCTCATCGATTTCAAGTCAGAAAATTCAATGGAGATGGGGAAAAACAATATTTTGCACTGAGGATTGTTTTATTGATTATTTTTAAGTGAGGACAAAAATTGGAGTATAATTTTCCGATGGGGGCGATATTTTGGGCAATTTTTCCAATGGGAAGGGGCACCAGTGGGTCTGTGAGAATGGGGTGTAGATAATGTACTCTAAGTTTTTCACTGACGTGATTTTTATTGAGAACTTACTTACTTATTTTTCAGTTTTTACACTCTTTATTTTCTTTATCTTGATACGAGTGCACACTTTTGGCAAGAGGACTTGTAATCTCAATCAAATTATATTATTCAAATTATGTAGCTTTTATTTACATACAAATTGTTTACATTCAATTCATTACAATTATTAGATTATTTACAGAACCCAAACAAATATTTATAGTATTGATAGAAATTTAAAGAAAATATAATTTACTCTAAATTTTTCATTGACGTGACCTTAGCTAGTATACAGACAAAAGAGACCACTGTCACAAATTCAGTTGTTTGTGTGTATTTGCGTGATTAAAAACACCCCCTTCTCACAGATCCACTGGGATCCCTTCCCACTGGAAAAATTGGCTAAAATATCATCCCCGGTAGAAAATTATACACCGATTTTTGTCCCCACTGAAAATAATAAACCAATCCTCGCTGAAAAATATAATGCTATTTTTCCCATCCCACCACTGAATTTCTCGACTTGAAAACAAAAGAATTGAAATCCCATTCATAAAAAATATGAGAAGTTCAATCCCCATCGAGTTGCACTCCTTTCTTTTTATCCCTACTGGCTGAAAAAATTCTACCGGGTCTGTGAGAAAGGGGTGTCTAAAAATTTAGTTTTTTCGTACCGGGAATATCCGGAATTTCACTGTTGTTTACTACTAAAATAAAAAGCTATGTTAAGTTTCGGCCTTTTGGTTTTTAACTAATTGGAGGAATGTAATACAGCACATTATGGCTAACATAATTATAAAAAATCCGGAATTTCAAAATAACTCGGGTATTCATCATAACTAGTTTGCGTTTTGTCTTCGTCCTTGATTAAGCAACACTTGATATTTGAGTATTTCTATTCTCCCTTTCAGAGGTTCGGAACGAGTTTAAGATTCCTGAGACAGTGTTACGTCGATTGAAACACTTTTTCAATTTGCCTCGAACATGGAGGAGATAAATAATAGGATTCAGTACTGAATTGAAAAAAGCCAACGTAAACAATGTGGATGTGACGTCACGTGTCCCACAGGTCCCACCTGACACGGATACGATGTTGCACGTCGATACAGGAATCCAACATACCACGAAAATAATAACAGTCAAAACGGCAAGTCTCAGAAATCGCATCTGGAAAAAAAGGAAATGATGAGAAAATTTA
>NW_027104541.1:0-6552 GCF_902728285.1 Clytia hemisphaerica
TATGCTCATCTTCTTTGCCATCTATTGTTTACTTTGTAAGAACTAATTACCGAAAATATATTACCTTCAATAAAGAGTTATTGATTTGATTCTTATAAAGTAGATGCTTATAAAAAAATAAATATGCTCATCTTCTCCGCTATCCATTGTTTACTATGTAAGAACTAATCACCGAAAGATATATTACCTCCAATAAAGAGTTATCGATTTGATTCTTATAAAGTAGATGCTTATAAGAAAAATAAATATACTCATCTTCTTCGCCATCCATTGTTTACTTTGTAAGAACTAATTAATTACCGAAAGATGTATTACCTTCAATAAAGAGTTAATGATTGGATTCTTATAAAGTAGATGCTTATAAAAAAATAAATACCGCATAAATACAATAATTTTTTTCTTCGCCATCCATTGTTTATTTTGTAAGAACTAATTACCGAAAGTTAAAGCGTCCGCCGCACATATGCTAAAAGGGAAAAGCTATGAAACTTTACCGGGAAGCCAACTTTACGGGATATCATTTCAGCCGGAACATACGATACTAACAAGCAAACAAACGCGCAAAAATTCGAGATGCGTGTCCAATATCCTAGCCCTCAGGCTCGCTGCGGTGGCAAATACTGAAAAACCCGCGCAAAATTATGAGATGTTTGCCCAACTTCCTTTTGCGTGAATCTATGTATGAATGCCATTCTCGGGAGCTTTAGGCTGAAGCTACTGCTTATATCAACTAGTTTTTTTCTTTTACTATTTTCTAACCCTTTGTTTTTCTTTGTTTTAATATTTCAACCTGTACTTATTCCACAACAGTAATATATACTGTATATACATATTAAAAAAAAAAAAAGCTTTAGGCTCCCTGCGGTGGCAATAAATCTATGCTCTATTTGTCCCTTTAAAAATGGTATCCGAGTAGCGAGCGCACATGGTTCAGTCGAGCTCCGCATGGGATGCTCTTAGATCGGATGGCCAAAAGTCACCTTCATTTTTTTATTTTATTTTTTTATCCACGGATCGCTGATAGTCACCTTTCCGGGGGTTTTGTTGTTTGGAATTGCTTAGGTCAGGATTGCTAGTAACGGCTTGTCACTGTGTGCCGGGTGCATACTCGGCGCCTTGGGCCCCGCAGGGTTGCTAGTAACGGCTCGAATTTCAGTCAGGTTTAAAAAAGGGGTACTTTTACCCATATTATAATAATATTACCCCCGTCTTTTGCCAGTTCGGTATAATCTGTTATGAATTGCGTGAATTTGCTGAGCAGCAATGGCTCAACGGATAGAGTGCTGGCTTCCGAATTTGATGGTCTCTCTTTGGTGGTGGTTCGAATCCCACTCGGTGTGAAAATTAGACTGGTCGAAATTGATGGACAAATGATTGACAGGTATGAAAACTCAGTCAGAAATGAGAAACTAAGTCTCGGAAACTCAGACAGTCAGAAATGAGAAAATTAGGATAAGAGATAGGAAAGAAAAGAAGGTGACGATTGACCATCCGATATAACATTTACCAAGGTGTTCCGCTCAGCATGCGTGTGAGGTTGCAAAATTCAAAAATGGCTTTAAAATATCTCATCTATCTCTCAACGATCAATATCTGAATATGGTCAACATCGACAACCTGAAAGGTGAATTTTGACCTACCATATCCTAGAATGTCTATGGGGGTATGAGTAGGTGTGGGGTAACTTTCTCCACTAAGAGGTTTTAAGAAATGACATAGAAATGGAGGTATTTCCACCAACTGACAGGGTTTCTGTTATTGTCAATTAGGGTCAGGGTCGTACTCCTCCAGAATCACAAATATTTGGGCTCTTGGGGGCACTTGCAGATCATTCTCCCGAAACAAGTCCGTGATTTGATTTGGACACGGTTTGTTCAAATGTGGATTAGCAACTGATTGTCACTGTGCCGGGTGCATACTCGGCGCCTTGGGCCCCGCAGGGTTGCTAGTAACGGCTCGAATTTCAGTCAGGTTTAAAAAAGGGGTACTTTTACCCATATTATAATAATATTACCCCCGTCTTTTGCCAGTTCGGTATAATCTGTTATGAATTGCGTGAATTTGCTGAGCAGCGATGGCTCAACGGATAGAGTGCTGGCTTCCAAATTTGATGGTCTCTCTTTGGTGGTGGTTCGAATCCCACTCGGTGCGAAAATTAGACTGGTCGAAATTGATGGATAAATGATTGACAGGTATGAAAACTCAGTCAGAAATGAGAAACTAAGTCTCGGAAACTCAGACAGTCAGAAATGAGAAAAATAGGATAAGAGATAGGAAAGAAAAGAAGGTGACGATTGACCATCCGATATAACATTTACCAAGGTGTTCCGCTCAGCATGCGTGTGAGGTTGCAAAATTCAAAAATGGCTTTATAATCTCTCATCTATCTCTCAACGATCAATATCTGAATATGGTCAACATCGACAACCTGAAAGGTGAATTTTGACCTACCATATCCTAGAATGTCTATGGGGGTATGAGTAGGTGTGGGGTAACTTTCTCCACTAAGAGGTTTTAAGAAATGACATAGAAATGGAGGTATTTCCACCAACTGACAGGGTTTCTGTTATTGTCAATTAGGGTCAGGGTCGGACTCCTCCAGAATCACAAATATTTGGGCTCTTGGGGGCACTTGCAGATCATTCTCCCGAAACAAGTCCGTGATTTGATTTGGACACGGTTTGTTCAAATGTGGATTAGCAACTGATTGTCACTGTGTGCCGGGTGCATACTCGGCGCCTTGGGCCCCGCAGGGTTGCTAGAGTACGGCTCGAATTTCAGTCAGGTTTAAAAAAGGGGTACTTTTACCCATATTATAATAATATTACCCCCGTCTTTTGCCAGTTCGGTATAATCTGTTATGAATTGCGTGAATTTGCTGAGCAGCGATGGCTCAACGGATAGAGTGCTGGCTTCCAAATTTGATGGTCTCTCTTTGGTGGTGGTTCGAATCCCACTCGGTTGCGAAAATTAGACTGGTCGAAATTGATGGACAAATGATTGACAGGTATGAAAAACTCAGTCCAGAAATGAGAAACTAAGTCTCGGAAACTCAGACAGTCAGAAATGAGAAAAATAGGATAAGAGATAGGAAAGAAAAGAAGGTGACGATTGACCATCCGATATAACATTTACCAAGGTGTTCCGCTCAGCATGCGTGTGAGGTTGCAAAATTCAAAAATGGCTTTATAATCTCTCATCTATCTCTCAACGATCAATATCTGAATATGGTCAACATCGACAACCTGAAAGGTGAATTTTGACCTACCATATCCTAGAATGTCTATGGGGGTATGAGTAGGTGTGGGGTAACTTTCTCCACTAAGAGGTTTTAAGAAATGACATAGAAATGGAGGTATTTCCACCAACTGACAGGGTTTCTGTTATTGTCAATTAGGGTCAGGGTCGGACTCCTCCAGAATCACAAATATTTGGGCTCTTGGGGGCACTTGCAGATCATTCTCCCGAAACAAGTCCGTGATTTGATTTGGACACGGTTTGTTCAAATGTGGATTAGCAACTGATTGTCACTGTGCCGGGTGCATACTCGGCGCCTTGGGCCCCGCAGGGTTGCTAGTAACGGCTCGAATTTCAGTCAGGTTTAAAAAAGGGGTACTTTTACCCATATTATAATAATATTACCCCCGTCTTTTGCCAGTTCGGTATATCATCTGTTATGAATTGCGTGAATTTGCTGAGCAGCGATGGCTCAACGGATAGAGTGCTGGCTTCCAAATTTGATGGTCTCTCTTTGGTGGTGGTTCGAATCCCACTCGGTGCGAAAATTAGACTGGTCGAAATTGATGGAAAAATGATTGACAGGTATGAAAACTCAGTCAGAAATGAGAAACTAAGTCTCGGAAACTCAGACAGTCAGAAATGAGAAAAATAGGATAAGAGATAGGAAAGAAAAGAAGGTGACGATTGACCATCCGATATAACATTTACCAAGGTGTTCCGCTCAGCATGCGTGTGAGGTTGCAAAATTCAAAAATGGCTTTATAATATCTCATCTATCTCTCAATGATCAATATCTGAATATGGTCAACATCGACAACCTGAAAGGTGAATTTTGACCTACCATATCCTAGAATGTCTATGGGGGTATGAGTAGGTGTGGGGTAACGTTCTCCACTAAGAGGTTTTGAGAAATGACATAGAAATGGAGGTATTTCCACCAACTGACAGGGGTTCTGTTATTGTCAATTAGGGTCAGGGTCGGACTCCTCCAGAATCACAAATATTTGGGCTCTTGGGTGCACTTGCAGATCATTGTCCCGAAACAAGTCCGTGATTTTATTTGGACACGGTTTGTTCAAATGTGGATTAGCAACTGATTAGCTTAAAATTTATGATTAAATCTCGATTAGTAGCACAGGAGTAGGACCGCCAGTTGTTTGAAAAAAATTAAGATTAAATCTGAATTAAATAGACCTTTTTTCAAAGAGGACGTCCTGTTGAATAATTATATGTAGTCCGGCCATTAAAACAATGATAGAGCTATTCATAATTACTGTTATCATGCATATTCATAGTTTGCACCCCCCCTTTTTAATAGGGGGGGATGCCAACTTTCTGGAGGGCCTTTGTAGGGGGGGGGTACCGAGATGTGCCGAAAAAACTAGGGGGGATGGGAATGTAGGGGGGGATCAAATAAAAAAGGGGGGGTTTGGAAATTTTGATCAATTTTCTAATCAATCAGTTATATTCTATCATTGTTGGCTCGTGACTATAATACTTCATACTCTTTCTTGTTGATAATTTTGCTGGTAGGTGGGAAAGCGAGTTTCCTTCGTAAACGGATTTTCTGTAAAAAAAAAGGGGGGATAAGATTTCATTACAAAAAGGGGGGATGGGTATATAGGGGGGGATGAAATAAACCTAGGGGGGGTCATACCCCTCTGCAAACTATGAATATTGTAATAATTATGCATGGTTTTATCATTGTTTTTCTGCTGGACTACATAATTATTCAACAGGATGGCCTCTTTGAAAAAAGGTCTATTCCGATTGAATAGGCCAAATTTGGTGGAGTTATCAAAACAAATTTGTTGTCAAATAGATTTAAAAACAGTATATAAGTGAAAATACAGGCCCATGTTTCGAGCAATCAACCCAAGTTAGAGACATTAGAGCAGTTGACGGTATCTTCTTATTTACATTGTTTATCTATTTAATTTATTTTACCTTTTTATTTTGCATGAAGCTAATTGAACTTCCTACTTTGTTGCAATTCTAGGTTAGCCTTCACCCATGTTTTTATTTTCACTAATTTTAAATTCTTTTGCCTTTGTTCAACTTATTCTTCTAATTTCCTCAATACATCTCTCATTCTGAAGCCTTTCTCCTCGTAACCATAAAAATTTAAATCTTTATCTAATTTATATAATTTATGTAATTTATTTAGTATTTATTTATTTGACTGGAACTTCTCATCACCATCAATTTACATTTTTAGGTTTAGGTTTCAACTTTTCTCTCCTAGTTTTCAATACCGCCCTGCCTTTACATCTTGGTATTCTCAGCACCAAGCCTTATGTTTAGCCTTGCGTGAATATTCTCACCTTTGATGTTCTCAACCTTACTACTAGGTTTAAGAGCTTTTTTTTTTTACAATTTTATATTATAAATTATTTCTGAATAAAGAAACACATTTTATTATTAACTCATTTTCATCTATATTTTTTTGTTAAATGCTTCTACATGTAAGGAGAATGAACATGTATGTTTTGTCACTACTTTAATATATAGCTATAGATTGTATTCTGTAACTAAGCCAGGGGTAGCAACGGGTTTGGAGCTATTCTATACCAGGGTCTGTAAATTATACACTTTATAAAGTATTTGTACGTTTTGTTGGCCTAGAACAGTTAAAAGATTTAAGAGTAACAGAAAGTAGAATCGGAAGTAGGAAAAAGAAAAAGTAGAAAAAATCATGGGGAGTCATTCACAATCTTCCCCACCACATGAGTAACCTGGACATCCACGCTTTAAACTTTTTTCATATTTTTGATGTTTCTGGTTTACTGCCAGACCTTGGGTTTACAAGCATTTAGGTAGACCAAGCTGTAAATATTGAGAATTGCTTGGTGGGATTGAACTGCAATTAAGTATATAAGAGGATTGATTGACTGGAATGAACTGAAATTATTATGTATGATCATTGATTTTTTCAAATATTTTGCATGAAAGTAGGGTAGAGTCATGTTGTCAAATTGTAAGCAAAGTTACATTATGTCGAATTTCTCTGTGTATACTAAATTTGAGTAGAGAATACTTTTCAGTCAACTAAACTAGCCATTTTAGGATGTTTTGGTGTGATTATTTTCACTATTTTATTTTAGGGTTTCTTTATCCATTAAAAATTATCGATATCGTTGGCAAATTGCGAACATTTTTCAGCTTTAAAATATAAAAGTTTATGGATAGCTTTTCAATCATTTTTATACCATAGAAAAATTTGGGCCTTCCATTTTCCGAAATAGTGATTAAATGAGAAATAAAAGGGCATATTGAAAAAGAGAAATGTAAAAGGAGACCCCTATATTTTCT
>NW_027104542.1:0-35132 GCF_902728285.1 Clytia hemisphaerica
AAAAAAACCAGTATTCAGAACAAATGCAAAGAAAGTGTATCCATCACAAGAGGAGATAAAAATTTCAATCAAGATTTGATTTTTCTAGTTTGGGTTTCTGACTTGAAACCAAACATTTTTTTTCAAATATCAAGAGTCGGTCTGACGACATTGAATCAAACAATCAAAATGCGTCTGGCCCTTGTAATCGCAGCCTCAACTAAGTCTATCTATTTGGCAAACTAAATTTGCTTCTCTGATCCCTTCAATGAATTTTTTAACTATTGGACTATCTTACTCAAAATTTATCCCTGAAAATGATGACGTAAAAACCATACGCCTGATTTAAAAAAACCTGTACCCTACTCATATGGGCAGCAAGCAATCCCAACCAATGCAGGATGCGGGTGTATATTGTAAACGTCCTCAGAAGTTAATCAAGCACACAAGAGGATTTATCAGGCTGTTGATTATCAATTAGCTCTAGCATATATCTATCAGACTTTACCACTTGATACAATTAACATACATTTGATGACCAATCAATAACCAATCGATGGAATATAAATTGATTTTGATATAGACAATTGATAATCAGGATTTTAAGGGAGGCTTGATTGCCTATCGTTATCGAAGATTGTTTGATTGTCTATTATTTGCTCTAAGATATGACTGATTGATCACAATCAATAGCAAATCGCATTGTATAGAGCTGGATCTTAGATATTCCAGGATTACAATATTACCAGGATTACAATTTTAGTAAGTTTTTCAGCTTTCCAAAAAAAAACACATCACCAAAATCTTTTAAATCTTGGCAGAATCCTTTCTTAACCACAAAAGAAATCTTATTTTCAATGGATTTGTTTCTGGCATTCTTCCTTCAAAGAATTTTCGTCACTTTGGTGTTCCTCTTGAGCACACAAGAGAAAAATTAACTCGAAAAATTAACTTGGTTCAGTCAATCAAAAGTTATGTTAAAAAACTGAACATTACTTCATATTTATCGGACAACATTACTCTGGGACATCATTTTATGGTGTTCAGTGGAGCTGGACCTTTTCAACTCATTGGTTATAAAAAGCTATACCCGTTTGTTATCTTTTTTCTTTACAGAATCAGCAAGCCGTCAACATCAATAAGTTCCACACATTTCTTCATCAGAAACATTTAAATTATCTACCATTATGATAACTTTCTTGAAGCCGCTTCGAAATAAACCAATTAGGTTTTGTATCGGAATTCCTAGAGTTGCAAAATAACTAAGACAGCAAAAAAATTTTCCATGGGGTTTGACCAAAGAACAGAACAGCAAGCTTGGTAAAAACCGTGTGTTTCAAGAAATGACGGTGAGTCATCGATGACACAAGCAATCAACAAAAGAAACCAATAAAAGATCAAAAGGAAAAGCCAAAAGTGGAAAAAAATTATTGTTTGCCAATCTTGGGGATTTTCCAAACTCAAAATTAAGTTTAGTGGGTATCACGAGCTCTCTTATGATATTAATGAAGACTCCCCTGATTGGTGAACATGAAGAAAAAAAGGAAAAATATGAAATGACTACTACTTCCCGTTCGAAATCATGAAAAATAAAGTTCTATTTTTCAAAATCACTCTGCTTTTTTATGACAGTCTAAAGCCAATATTTCATGGAAATCTACCTTGTCACCACCTTTTAAGGCCTAATTATAAAGATACAGTGGCTTAGGAGCCCATGTTATATGTTTTTAAGTATCACTAAACTTTAAGCAAATCCTTTTTTATTGCCTTGTTATAATTGGCATAGTAGATATCAAAAATGATTCTGACGAACAGAATTTGCAGAACTGAAGGCTAGAATACATCAGAAAAATGTATTAAGAAAGCAAAGAAGCTATAGAACTCTCTGAGATTGTTCTTATAAAGGTCTTGTTCAAATTAGATTAGATCTTAAAAATCTATATCACTATTTTTATCATTTTTCATAAAGACCTGTTTTATTCAAGTCTTACTATTTCCTTTTCCTTTCTAAATGATTAGTAAGTGAAAAAATAAGTATACCTTCTATTTCAAACAGAAAAGACTTGATAATATTTCCCTTTTTTGTTCCGACAGTGATTTTCATGTAATATACTAATAACTATTTTTGCTGGAAAATTGTCCCGTTCGAAATGAATTCCTATTTTCAGGGTTTAAATAAGGTGTAAAACTTTTTTTTAATTGACCTATTTTGAACTTTTTTCTTACCATTAGGTAAATTCCTGAATGTTAAACACTCATTTTACTACAAATTGAGAGATATTTGAAAAATTATGATTTTGGACGAGACTTTCAAGACTGCATAATTTTAGAAAAAATATACAATGAATGATCGACAGGATTTTGAGTTTGACTGACAGGATTTCATTTGTCGGACATGATGTCCGATTGACTAAAAATATTTATTTGCAGCCCTGCACCAGTAGGGCACTAGAGCTTTCTTGAGCAATATTTTTGTGAACTATGCAGCTTCGCTGGCTGCTCTACTCTACCATTTTTGTTTTGATTTAACTTTGTATTTTAATGACCAGCCAGGTCATTCTTTGAGGGCTATGCCATGTTTAGCCTCCACTGATGCAAGTTACCCTACTTCACGGTAGTATTTTTATTTCCCCTTTTTTTGACGCGCCGTACCGAAAAGCCATTAGGGCAAAAAATTAGGGCAAGTTGTTAACCTTCATCATACACAATCTCATTGCATTGGTTGAAATTCAGTGAGGCTGGAACTTTGATTTTACCAGTTTTTTAGCAATTTTTGCCTCGCTAACCCAAATCTTGCAACCTCTTCACCTTAAAGAAGATCGAAATTAGAGTTTTTCGCCGTTCCGAAAAAAACGCATAGCAGAAATTTTTTCATCTTCACGGATCGATTCTCAACAACAAAATACATCTTTTGGTCTTTGGGTTTGTTTCTGACATTTTTCCTTCGAAGAATATCGAGAAAAAAAGATTAGCTCGCGTTTTCGCGCGGGCGTATAAAGATGAGGTGGCAATCTTGCACTGAGGGTGCTACTTAGTTTCCGCCCTATTTTGTGCCTACGATAGAACGGTCCAAACAAGGGGGTATTCTAAATGATAAACTATGTCGTTTTGTAAGTGTTTATTTTCTGAGAGATACAAATAGTATATTGAATATTATCAACTTATTTATTTAAGTATTTTTGAGCACAAATTTAAATATATGGTTAAATAAAAAACAAATGATAACAGTTCTGTTTATTCCTCAAACCCCAAGGAAAAGTTTTTTTGCCGACTTAGCTATTTTACAAATCTCGGAAAAGAACTCCCATAGGAATTCCGATACCTAACCTGATTGGGCCAAGCCCAATTGATAGTTTGGTTCGTGTCCTCCGACCGACTCTAAATTTTTAAGAAAAAGTGTTTCACTTTGAGTCGGAAAAATCAAAACAAATTTACCACCTTTTCACATGATAACTACTATCTCTACAGTTCTTTTTTAACTGACTGCTTTGATTCTTCTATAAACAACATCCAATTCACTCACAGAAAATGTCCCGGTGTAGCCCGTACTTTAAAACAAATATTAAGCACCTAAAAGCAGAGACTCACAGCTGTATTCCTTTAAGCACACGCCGTGAACGCCTTAATCTCCAACTAGAACCTATCTTGCGATCGTGTCGAGTGCCCTTGTGGATCCGGGGTTTAGGCTATTTCTTTACACTCGCGTTTGGATTCCAGGATTGCACGATTGCTTGAGGAATTTCAAAAATGGAGGTTTTTGGTGGGAAATGAAAAAAAGGTTCCAATTTTAGCTACCGACCGACCGACCGACCCATTTTTCAAAGCTTCTAGGACACGAACCAAACAATCAATTGGGCCTGGCCTTGGTTAATTTTGGAACGGTTTCAAGAAAGTCATTTTAAAAGTTTCTGAGGAAATGTGTGTAATTTATCAATGTTGATGGCTTGTTGATTCTTTACAGAAAAGAGATAACAGGTATAGCTTTTCTAATCCTGGAATATCGAGGTTCCAGCTACACTGAAATTTAAAAAAGACTTTCGGCGGATGGAGCGAATATGGAAGCCGCTGCTGAGGAGAAGAAGAGCCCACTTTCGTTTTTATTGCAGACTTCTATATAAAAATTGCATTGGGAATACTTCTGTCAAATGTGTATTATGTGCCAACAACTATGTAAGCATTTTATTGTTGGAATAGAAAAGAGAAAAGACGAAAAAAAAGAGGTAAAAGTCTAGCCTAGCCTAACCCTAACTAACTACTGTCAGCTGTCAAAAAGAACGTGAGAGGTGTCTGGCTTATTTGCTAAATAATCTACAAACAATACTCCAATATGTCTGATATAGAGTAAAAAGATTTCCTTGATGTTTTGTACTGAACAAGAAATTACCTGGAAAAGTAAAAAATCTGTGTCCAAAATTTGCTGGAAGGCAGCCATTTTATTTTCCCGACTTTCCCGATTCTCTCCCGAAATTTTTAGTATCAAAGATCGAAATCTCGTAATGCTTCGATAGCGCTACAATCAATATCCGAGCAGAACACCAAATTCACGTCCAAATTCATTATTATATGCGCAATTTTGAGAGCAGCAAAATAACACTCAGTGTGTCCCAAAAAGTGGACAATTTTTTTATAACGTAAAATCCTCATAATTTAAGCCAAATTTTGTGACTTGCATACTTAATATCTCAATCTCCAAACCAATTCAATCATCTCTGGGAATTGAATAAAATTAAAATCTGTTGTGATTGCAGAGCTTCTTGGAGCTTCTTGAATTATGATCTTATTTTTGTCATTTTAAGCCCAGTTTACGAGTTTAGATAATGAGTTTTTTTGTTTTTTTTTCGTACACCGAGCCTAAAATTGCGAGTGCTACACCAGGCCCATAAAAAACAAACAGAGGTCTGGGTTCGAGTTTGGATGGTGATGCGGATTTCCCGAGGAAGATCACTCAGGAAAATCGTTGGAAATACCCAACCTCGTCCCCGTCGTGTATTCCAGGCTTTATTTTTCATAAAAATTTCTGAGGTTACAAAGCTACACTGCACATAGATTTAAAAGGAGGGCTAGATGTCGGGCTTTATGCTAGTCTGAATCGCAGACCTCTACAAAACCCCAGGTAGTATAGGAGCACAAATCCATTAGTGGATGCCAGCAGCCTAGCTTTATGCCTTTACTTTTCTCTGCGTTGATTGTGCGCTGAATCTGGATTGGTCGGCACATCGTCGATATATGATTTCGACCTGTGCTTTTCACGGTAATCGCTACCCTGAGTATCAGACAGAGGTTGAGTTTTCAAAGAATATATCAACCTCTGAAGACCAATAATAGAAATTCTATCGCGCATGTGTCAATCTAATCACTGTAGAAAGAGTCAAAGATGAAGAGCAAATATTACCATATTGCTGTCTAGCAGACTATATCAGTATGCATTTTACTATTTACGAATTCTCAAAGCATAAGGGAGCGGTCATAAAGTATCTACTAGGGGGGGTGGAGGATTCTAGGGGGGGGGGGTTCGAAATTTTTTTCGAGGGTTTAGGGGGGGGTTCCAAATTTTTTTTGAGGGTTTAGGGGGGGGGGTTCCAATTTTTTTTGGGAAACTCAAGAGAAAATTTAGGAAGTCTAATTTCATAGTTTTACGTTTGAAGATTTCAAAAATTTTTCGGCCTTACGGCCGACATCTCATAATTTATCTTATTGGATATATGTACATTTCATATTGATTGGCATTATTTGGGCATCATCGCCTTGCCCTTTTGGTTTGTAACATTGAGCTAGGTGAGGGAAGTAGATTAGTGGCTCTCACAGCTCATCAGAGTGGTTTGAAAAAGTACTTCTTTAAAGAAATTTGTCAAAACAAAGTGTCTTTTAGCTAAAATGGTGGTGAAAAATATTGAAATTTTCGCCCGTCCGCGCAAACCATGGTTGCGCCTCCTTAGCATCTGCTAATGTCAAAACACCTTAACATTTCAAATTACAAAAAGCAAATTCCAAGTTTCTTGATTCAAAGATTCCGGGCGTTACTTTCAACCATACTGCTCTTACAGTTTAATATTTTCACTTAATAATGGAGGGCGCAAGTAAGGACAAAAAATACCAGGGCGCCAATTTCATAGTTTGCACCCCCAGAAAATTAAGCCAGGTCGCTACTGGGGAAAATAAGCCGTATTTTTTTCCAAATTTACAGAAGCTCAGAGAAAACCACTTGATGATTCTTGTCTTAACCCTGTTATACTTTAACTTAACAGGGCTAAACTATCTCCCTTACCTTATTTTGACATAAAAAACTGTCATACAAACAAATAATACTCTTTGTACCGCATCTGGATGAATTCTCTTTCGCGTAAAAATTTTCTTAGTAGGGGGGGGGGGTGCGAAAAATATTGGGCCTTATGAGGGGGGGTTCGAAATTTTTTTGGATTTTTCAAAATATCCTCCACCCCCCTCTAGTAGATACTTTATGACCGCTCCCTAAAATCTTTTACATGATCCCCAAATTTATAACAGTAATTACTAAACTATTAATTTTGGAAACGTTACTTTAATTGAATCGAAATAATAGACAGACTTTATGTTATGATTCTCTATCACTGAAGCTTTCTAAAAAGCATTGATGACATTCTTGAGTTGTGCTTTCAACGACGGGAATAAAAATATCAACAGGATCTTGGATGATCGTCATGGTTACTTTTCTCTGCGTTGATTGCGCGCTGAATAGAATCCAGATTGGTCGGCAAAGGTCAATATATGATTTCGACCTGTGCTTTTCCCGGTAGGTAATCGCAGGCAAAAAAAAGTGAATATCAGAAAAAATATTTTTGCCATTGCTTTCGAAAACCCGGGAAGCTTCTGATTGGTCAAGCGCTGAAATTATATTGTAATGTCACGTGACTTAGGTAAGATTTCCTACCTAATTACAGCACACTTTTCAGCAAAAGCTTGACATCTAGCCCATCTAGCCCTTCGGGCTTATAAATGACACTGCAGTGCAGCGACATCGAAATCGGGGAACAAATTAAATCTGACATTTTTTTTCGAATTACTTGATCTTTTACGTTTGAAAAACAGACAATGCCAGGGTATTATCTAGCGCCATCAGGAAGCAAAAAGAAGCTGATAATGCACAGGGAACGAGGTTGGGAAATACCCCCACCAATCGTCTTCGGGGAAAAACACAGAATTCTTGTCATGCAAGAGAAGATCAAAATTTCATTGTGAAGAAGTATTCAATAACACCACGGAAGGATCGTAAGTACTTGAGTTGTAACCACGCCACTGTTTGTATACACGTTTCAAAGCATTCCAAACCACTCGAAGCGATTTTTTAATAAAGGAAAATTGTTTAAGTTTTGTGGTCGAGCTCATCCGCAAAATTCTAACATTTCGTGGGGACTTGGTTTTGGGGATGTGGCATTATTTTCATGATTTTGTGTCTTTTTACTGCCAAATTATACATACTGGTTGTTGTTTGAAATACACGTTCTTACTTAGCCCTTCTTCAAGTTAACATTTTTTTTAAAGAAATTATCTGACCTTTTTTGAATTTTGTTCAAAAGAATTTCGCGGATGACACCCAAATCTGCGAAATCCGTGATGAATTATCCCATTTAAGTATACAGAGCATTCAGTGTGAAATTGACTTTTCTTAAACCAAGAGTATTTTACCGATACCGATAGTTTATTGTACAGCTGAGGGGACTGATATCGAATTTCTAAATAGTGAAAACGCATTCGACCAATAGAGCCTCAAGTCGGAGGGCTCTGACTATATTTTGAAAATCGGAACGCATTTTTTGCCTTTGTTTTTTCACCTGAATGGTTTATTATCAATTTTCAGGAGATGACCTAACAATGTTTATACTTTTACAAAGAAGCCGGGTATTTGATATTACTCATACTTGACACAAACCAAAAAAAAATATGAAAATGCAGATGCAAAAAAAAAAGCTGATATCATAATCTGACAAAAGACAAGAAAAATTACTCTCCTTGATGAAGAGCTATGATGAGAGAAAAAGAATACAAATATATGGTATTCTACAACACTCCCTCAGGGTAGTTGAAAATATTTTGGAATTATAGATTATGATCTGCAGATGATAATGAGGCTTTACTACAGATTAAAATCAAGCAAAAAAATATATCAAATATCGAAAAATAGTCTGATCAAGATGTTGTTACTATACTGGTGGTATATACTTTTTTGTGTATTTGGAATAGTGTGTAATTTTATGTAATTCGCTTGTCTGGAAATATTATGCGTACCCTCGTGCAGTAACCCACTATAGTTATATAATAGAGTTTTCCTCATACCTCAAATTTTCAATCTCTAAATTTTCAATTTTTCAAATATTCCTTCCAACTGCTAAAGTTTATAAACTTTATAAGTGTAGATAAAGGCACGACGGAAGCTTTTTGAATCTGATAAGGTTAAAGAGGAAATTTAAGCGATATTACCGACAAAGAGGAAAATTTCGGAATTTTTTGTGAAAATCTGGTACTTTAGCCGCCGTACCTGTCGTACCCGATGTGTCGTACCTGTGATATCGTAAATTTCGTGATTTTTTTTACCTCTGCTCATATCAAGGACACTTGTATAGCTACGCTATACAAGTGTCCTTGCTCATATCCATTTGTACGCTAAAGTTAAAAAGTACACGGGTACGAGACCTTGGAGACATTCATCGACTAACTTTTTTCCATCCAAACATCGCATCAATACAATGTCTCGATTTAAAAATTGTAAGGAATTTAATCTGAGCCGGTGTGTATCATTATTTTCAACAGGAAATGCAAACAGGAACTGCAGGAAATGGCGTGCATTGGTGTGACATGCGCAGTAAATGCGACTTGTTATCCTACAGGAGCATTCACATCAGAATGTCAATGTGATGATGGATTTGAAGGTGACGGTGTCAACTTCTGTAAAGAACCCTCATTTAGTAAGTACCTTAAGACCCCACCTCGCTCCCACTGGAAAAATATTAGTCAAAATATCGTCCCCAGTGGAAAATTATACTGGGATTTTTATCCTCTGTAAAATAATCAAATAAACAAATCCTCTCTACTGGTCTGCTAGAAGGGATTGATTGGCTTTAAATCTGTTTCAGCGTTATTAGGGCTTTTGGATAGGCTTTCGTATATTGATCTATATCACTTCTTAGAGCAAAAATAAATGTTTCAAATACACTTCTATTATATGAAAAGCCATTTTTCCATCCCCATGGGTTATTTCGCTCGTTAATTTGATCTCATTCGCTGGATCATTGAAACAGAAATGGAGCATCTCCATGAATGCTTTTGTGTAATAACACCCCTGTGTCACAGACCCACTGGGACCCCCGGTGGGAAAATACCCTACAATTTCAGTCCTGCTGGGAAATTCAATTTCATTTCATCCCCATTCATTAGAAATTAAATGTATAAAATTGTACTCCAAAACCACCCCACTGAATTTTTCAACCTTGAAACAATAGAAATTTCTGTCCCCATCGAGATTTCCATAGTAATTCCTATCCCAATGTGGACATTTCCATTGGGGCTGTGAGACAGGGATTCATATTTAAGAGGGATCTTCGTAAAACTTAATATAATACATAAATTTGGCCTAAAATAAGAGCAAGAACAATATCCATGCCTCAAATTTCAGAAATATTGAATATCAGGCAATAAGTGAACAAAGTGAACATATCAAGAACAATTTAAGATCAATTAAGCTGGAAAAATCATGAAAAGAAAAGAAATCCCAATCTCAACTAAAACTCACTACCGGAGACTGGTTCTTATAAAAAGCGTGAAATTTATCATTTTTCTTCGTAGAGCATTTGATGTTGATGTTCATCATATTGGCAGCTGGTCTTATATTCCTGATTTCTATACTCAGTATAATTGTCAACTTACAAAGAAGTGTCATGAATGATAAAAAGTAAGTAAATCCTGAAAACCTGAAAACAAAGTCAATCTAAATCCATTATAACTAACTTTACAGGGGGGGTACTAGGGTTGGAGGATGTCGGGTATTTACGGTCCGGAACTCTGAAAACCGAGATAATGAGACTTAATTTTTGCGAAAAATTTACGACATAGATAGAGAAAAACGGCGAAAAAGTTACTCTTAGAGAGAGAAAATCTCCTGGATTTTTTATAAGAATAAGTTAAGAACATTTTTAGGCTTAAAACCCAAAAAGTTAAGAACATCCAAAGGCTTCAAAAATCTTGGATGCTCTTATAAAAAAACAAAAACGTGTATTTGGCGTGGATAAACTCAATAATCTAGGGTTCCACGGCAGTTTATGAGCTGATGAACTGAGCATGGGAAAAGCGTGGATGCCAAAACCAGGAACCTCTGGTTCGTGGCACTGACACCTTTGAACGCACAGCTAGCGCATTAACTGTGCTTTTATTTTCAATAATGTTTTAAACCTTGTTATCAATAAATTGTTAGGGTGACCAAAGTGCAGAACAAGAAGAAAGACCCTTTCAATATCAATTGGCATGCGTATTTTATTGAATGGCGTAATACAACTATAAGTGGGCGTAAACCTAAAGCAAGGTCAGTGAGTTCATGGTTTTTACCAAAGTTTATATCTAACCATTAGTCGGGATCAGTAAATAAGATATATAAGTGTTCCGGATTTTTTCCGCATAAAAATATAGCAAAGTTTAGAACTACTTGAGTCTTAGCTTCGCTGGCTCGCGAGGGCTGAGGGTTTCCTGGTTACTTGAGTCTTTACCCCTTTAACTTTAAACCCAAGTGTATAGACGTTCAAAATTGAAAGGCTATAACTTCCGGCCACTTGATTTAAAAGGGCATGAAAAAGCTAAGAAACAGGGTCTTGATTTTTCAGAATATCACCAGAACTATACGAACAATTTCTAATAGACTGATATTCTCCTTTATTCTATAATGTTGTTTTAGATCACCATTGAATTTGAATCCGGAGAATGAAGAGGGCGCGCTGGGCGTAATACCCACTACAAGTTTTGAGTATGGACACGAAGAAAGGGCGGTTGATGTTCCAGAAGCAAGACCAGATTCATGCATCGACATTACAGAGTCAGAGGACGGGCTAACACCCGAAAGGAAATTTGGTCTTGATAACCCAGGTTTTGATGAAGTTGATGTCAAGGCTAAAACTGATATAAGCGAACCCAAAATTGACCTCAATAGCCCAAGTTCTGATGAACAATTGGTGGTTCGGGAACCGTATACATCAAAAGATTCGTTTAAAGAGAATCGATCAAGCCCGAGGGTAATCAAATCGACGGGTGGCAAAAGTGATCAGAGCATAGTTCTAACCGGACATAAGAAAATTGAAAAATATTAAGCAAAAATAAAAACCTTGCTCGAAGTGGTCGAAGTACTCTTTTGTTTACATTCACTAAATGAAAAAAAATGGTTGGTAATAAAAGCCATAGGACACTGGTAAATTTCACATCGCTCTTTTTAACAGAAGACAATTTAGGTATTCATGTGATTGGAAAAGTTGCTATGTTAGCAACAATCAAAGTTCTGCAAGAAGATCTATAAAATCACATACAGGTTATTGTAAATTAATTGACCATTTAGATTTATTAGATGATTGTAAGAGTTGATTCTTTTTTAGAACTCTTCAGTATCTTATAGGATTTTAGTAATTTCTAACTTTTATTAGCTAACAACAAGAATAAATTTTAACAAAACTAAATTCAATCTCCGTGTACAGTTTTAGGGGGTCTTTAATACCGAACAAAAATCCGTTCTGCCAAGTAAACATAGGGAATGGTGCACAAAAATTGGTAATCGAATGCGTCCTTGCCGGACATCTCCACTAAAATGATGCCGCTGGAGAGGTGTCAGTTACCCCCCTCTAAAATAAATTTCTAAGCACTTTGTTTTCGATATCAGAAAACTAGTCTCGAATTCAAGATTGATGTTTTTCAGTAAGAAAATAGGTCACAGAATGTGCGAAAAACTAAATTTCTAAACACTTTGTTTTCAATTCCAGAAAACTAGTCCCAAATTCTAGATTGATGTTTTTCAATAAGAAAACAGTCACAGAATGTGCGAAAAACTAAATTTCTAAGCACTTTGTTTTCAATTCAAGAAAACTAGTCTCAAATTCTAGATTGATGTTTTCAATAAGAAAACAGTCACAGAATGTGCGAAAAACTAAATTTCTAAGCACTTTGTTTTCAATTCCAGAAAACTAGTCCCAAATTCTAGATTGATGTTTTTCAATAAGAAAACAGTCACAGAATGTGCGAAAAACTAAATTTCTAAGCACTTTGTTTTCAATTCCAGAAAACTAGTCTCAAATTCTAGATAGATTGAAATTATTGCTATGGCGATTAACTCCTAGTCTGAATCGCAGACCTCTACAAAACCCCAGGTAGTAAGGAGCACGAATCCGTTAGTGGATGCCAGTAGCCTAATTAACTCCCAGATGTCTCACGGGATATAATCACCATGCGAATTGTTTGAATACGAGGCAAGTAATATTCGTGACGTAATTTACGAAAAGGTCTATTGAAAGATTTCTGTGAGAAATTAGCCTCGAAATGTGTAAAAAAACAAAATTTAAACACTATGTTTCCGATAAAACGAGTCTACAAATTCTGCTAGATTCACGTGTTTTTAAGTGAAAAACAAGTGTCACAATTTGTGAGGTAAAAAAACATTTTTTAGTCTAAATACTTTATTTTCAAATATCTGCTGGGAAAGTGAAAACATGTCCGTAATAAATGTGATATGTAAGACCTTAGGTGTTTTTATTTTTAATGTGAGATCCTAACTGCATTTAGATGAGCTTTTTTCTTCACAGTTCATAACTTATTTAGAGTTATTTAATAAGTTGAAGTAGAAGAAAAAGATACCTTTGTTGCTTGAAAGTAATATTTGGTCAAAAGTGAATACTGTATGTGGAGGCGTACGGATGTCGCAAGTACCGAAATACCGTCATTTATTCCTTCCAACACCGAACACTGACAAAAGAAAGGGCCGATACCGTCACACAATCAAGCCCTTACTCCCCCTGAATTGAGCCACTGAGGGCCAAACTTAGTCCCTAAGTCTGCTTTTTTTATTATTCTGGTAGCGCTCGTACGTCTATGAGTAAAATAAAAATAGTGTACGGTGCGAGGTTGATAGTATGCCAAAACCCCCTGTGTCACAGACCCGCTGGGACCCCATCCTCACTAGGCTGCTCGCATCCACTAACGAATCCGTGCTTCTTTTAGAATTTAGAAATACAAGAATGAAATACTGCCGGTTAGTGTGTTAATGGTGGTCAATCATAACACTTAGAAAAGCAATAAAAAACAACATAAAGAATAAGTATCAGTTAATGATAGGCCTAAAAAAATGCAGATCCCAAGATTGAAATCATTGCTGCAAGATTTTTTTTTACCTCTCTAAATCTGGATCCACTTGGCCAACTGACGTAAATGAAGCTCCTAGTACCAACTTCTCTTAGAGGAATGGAGAGAGATGTTTGACAGGAAATGGATCGAACTTCGACTTGCTGCATTTGTTTTGGTTGCTGATCCTTACTTTGGCTATCTCCGTTGTTGCCAATCTAGAAGAAATAAAATGTTTTCCATTTTTCAGATCAAGATCTAAAACATAGTCGAATCTTTTTTTGATTTTCGACATTCGTTCACCTATGATTTGAAAAGATGACAGGCAAATTAATAGATCACAACCGCATGACTTTCAAAAAAGTTAAAAGCTTATTATTCAAAAAAATACTTAGGCTGGGATTAAAAATATGTTGTGAATCCTCTTGCACAGAAATATCATCAATAAACAAAAGTGAAACAATTTGAATTGATGGAACACAACTTATACACATTGATAGCCTACACATCACTTTGAATTATTTAACATCAAATGATAACAGAATACCTCCAATCAGTTATCAATTATAAAATTATATTAATAAATAATCAATACCTATATCCAGACGATCTCAATCGAACTGAATTGAGAATCAAACCAATCGAATCAAATCGAATGCAATCGACCCCTTGAAATTCGATTGTCAAACGCAATTCAAAAACAATCAAATATTACCGCAATTTTCAGATTCGATTGATTGGATTGAAGACATTGAACGTAATAGACCTTTTTTCAAAGAGGACGTCCTGTTGAATAATTATGTAGTCCAGCCATAAAAACAATGATAGAGCCATGCATAATTACTGTATCATGCATATTGTAATAATTATGCATGGTTTTATCATTGTTTTTCTGCTGGACTACATACCGTGAAAAAGGGTAACTTGCATCAGTAGAGGCTAACATGCATAGCCCTCAAATGAATGACCTGGCTGGTCATTAAAATACAACTATGCAGCTCCGCTCGCAGCTCTACTCTACCATTTTTGTTTTGATTTATTTTTGTATTTTAATGACCAGCTGGGTCTTTCATTTGAGGGCTATGCATGTTAGCCTCCAATGATGCAAGTTACCCTTTTTCACGGTAATTATTCAACAGGGTGGCCTCTTTGAAAAAAGGTCTATCAAACAAGATTGAACGTAGTCGACAAACACCGAACAACATTGAACGCTAAAATGGCAATCAAACCTGATCGAACCAATCAAATATTACCTAGAATCTCGCAGTTCGATTGAGATTCGATTGCGTTTGACAATCGAATTTCAATCCGTCCATTGCATTCGATTCGATTCGATCGGTTTGATTCTCGATTCTGTTCTGTCTGCGGCTAGTTCGAAACGCAGGTCACAGGTCACAGGTCGCAGGTCACAGGTCACAGGTCAGTGATGACAGGTTGACTCTAATCAATGTCATTGCAGAGGAAAATGTTTGGAAAACACAAAGAATTATCAAAAACATAATTCTCAAGCAATTTCATCCATATAAAACCATTTCAAACATCAAAATTTAACCATGTGCTTTTATCGATCTTTCGCAGTTTGCGCCGTGTATAACGCAGACCAGAAAATATTTGAAACCATATTATACGTATAACAGGTATATTACATATTGTAATGTTTGTAATGTTATATGATGGTTACATATAATAAAACTCATCGCTCTAAAACTACCTTCTCGGAGAACTCACGAGCTTCTGATTGGTGTAATTTTATATCCAGCCATATTGTTATCATCACATTCGGTATGCTAAATATTTTTGGTGTTTTTCTCTTGTAAGACATGATATTTTGTGATTCTGTCAACATTTTTGTCAAAAATTGTCATTAAGTCATTAAAATAATAACTGAATAATTAATTAGTTCCATCCTTCTAAAACCACTCTCTTAGGGACCTTGCAAGCTTTTGTTTGGTGCCATTTTTTATCCATTCACACCATCCACATCACATTTTGTATAATAAATATTTTTCGTGCTTTTGTCTTGTTAGGCATCATATTTTATGACTTTGTCATTATTTTTGTAAGTAAGTGTCACTAGGTTGTTATTTTATTCAATTGTCATTTTATAATATCTAAATAACATGTATTACTTTTTTGTAATTTAATGCGTTATGTATTGATGTTATGTTATGTATATGTTATGATCTTATTATCTTTTTTCCGGTCTGCACTTTGTTGACCTGTGACCTGTGACCTGTTGACCTGTGACCTGTGACCTGCGTTTCGAACTAGCCGTTCTGTCTGGCTATATAATCAATGAAAAAACTTGATCAATACTTAATCAATAAGAATTAAGCTTCCCAAAAAATCCTGAGTATCGATTACATATCGATTATCACAGATGATTCGATATCTAATCCATGGATTACTATCGATCATATTTGATAATAGATTTTATCGATTAGCTACGTTTGGTCCTGGAATGGAGAGCAAGAAAAACGTGTGGTGTTTTGAGTAAAGAAACTTCATGTGGCAAAATGTGACATAAAAAAACATAAAAAAATTCAACGGAAATTTACACCTGATCCCACTCAGAGTATTGGAATACTATTGATGTCCTAAAGCAGGATAAGCTTCAAAGTCTGAATGCCACCAAAAGAAGTGACTTTTAACAGTTTAATAAAGGTTTTTATCCACCCATGGCAAGATGCGGCACACAGAGGTGGTCTGTATATATTTCATATCCCTTGCCAACATTGACAGTTCACACAGTTTCATAGTTGAAAGTCAATCATCACAAGACAAATAATCCTTACCAATGTTTTGTGTTCAGGATTCACCCTTTGCACCAAATTATCCAATGCAACAAATGATGCCTTAATTTTCGTCAAACTCTTTTTGCACGATTGGCAAACAAATGAACTTTTGGGGGCATTGATTTTGTATGTCCCATGTCTATTCATTACTTCTTGCAGATTAGCAGTGAAAAAATTCCTGTCCCAGGAATTTGTGGACCTATTCTGGCAGAGGTAACAAGATATCCCCTCCGCCATCTTGTTTTCCTCACGCGAGTTAGTTTAGCCGCCTTCATTGATTTTTATCATTCTCTCAATCGTACTGAGCAAATAAGAATGACGTAATCTAGTCAACTCGATTCACTCGCGTTAAAACTTTACACTCGCCAAGATTCTGTAAAATACATCGAATTAAAAAAAACCGAATCGGAATGCGGTTGGTAGATTATTAAGCAGACCTATACTACCAGAGGTTTTTGTAGAGGTCTGCGATTCAGACTAATCCTCACTGCAAAAATTTCGTCCCCGGTGGCAAAATACCCTGGAATTTCGGCCCCACTGAGAAATTCACTTTGATTTTATCCCCACTTGAAATCTAATGTCTAAGAAATTGCACTCCAAAACCATCCCAATAATGGATTTTTTAACCTTGGAACAATAGAATTTCTATCAATAGGAATCCCACTGCAGATTTTTTTCATATTTCGATTTAAAAGGCTACTAGGTGCAAAAGAGAAATCGTGTATTTTTTAATACGCCGTTCATTAACTCAAATCAAATGACTTTGGAGGTACGGTGAAATGGTGGCGGAATTGCCGTCCCATGTTTTGTCAGATAGTCCCAAGTTGGAGCATTTGATGGTAAATTTAGCGGAGTGGGCCAAAATCATCCAAATTTAACTTTTACTGCCATCCACCGCCAAATTTAGATTATTGTTTTCTTCCCCATGTTATCTATTTTAAGGCAAATAAATTCCTGTCAAATTTTTCAAACCAGCAGCCATATTAAATTCCCTCCAAAATTTTTACTTTTGTTTAAGATTACTTCAACTGTATTAGATTTACTATAATAATTTATTGAAACTTTCTAGCAGCAATTTTTTATTGTACAAACAAGAAACATTCATTGATATAAGTTAAACATGATATGATTAAGTCTTCAAACTTGAACCCTATAACTTGAATGTCTCCTTAATTAACTCGAACGGTTTTTTATCTCTTCAGAACAAATTTAGGCTATTTTTACCTATATAGTAAAAAATTATTGATTCCCTAGCCTAGGGATTGTTCGTTTTCAGATGTGGTTTTTTATTCGATGACATTAGTTTGGAATTTTAAGTTCGGGAAAGTAAGGAAACTAGGGAAACCTATTTTCCCATGCTGGAAGTGTATTATCAATGTGTTAGTGAAAACGGATTTCAACATTTGGAAAACTAATATTTTTAACATTCTAGTTGCCCATTGAGAATTGCATCGGGAAATTAAAAATCCCAAGTTTTTCTAAACTGATTATGGATGAGTCGGGAAAAGAGAGATCACGAGTTTTGGAAATGATTACTTTCTACAAGCTAGGGAAAGGAAATATCACGAATTGTGACCTTGCTTGCTTTATTCTATTCTTTCTCTGGATCGGGAAATGTGATTTCCTGAATTAGGGAAATAAAATGTCCCAGATTGGGAAATTCGATTTCCCAAACTCTTTAATTTGAGTGTATCCTTTAAACAATTAATTAAATCAGAACTTATTTTTCAAACCTTCAAATAAGACAATTCAATCAAAAGTTTTAAACTGTCAGAAATTAGAGCCTAAGTTCGGGAAATGTTTTTTTAGGTTGTATTACGCATGCGTGAGAAAAAACCACAAGTGATTTTCACTCAAAAGTGTTCGAGTCGTATGTAAAGCAAACCATTATAAGGGTGTATTCGATCAGTGTGTAACACAACGCTAAAGGTGAGGCGTCCCGCCAGGGCGGCCTCATTCGTTCGCAATGGACTTGCGTCGCAAGGGCTCAGTGGATCGGTGAGACGGGTTTGAGGTCATTAAGTTGGCTCTCTAGTGCAGCTCCACTGTTGTGACAAAAGTGCCCGGATTCTCAGTAGCGCAAGTACATTTCAGAACGAATGAGAGCTATCGAACCAATGCTCACAGAATGATCGAATACATTTAATTATTTTACCAGCTTGCTATAAATCAGGATTTAATTCGTGAATATGGGTAACCCTATAGGGTTTTATTGGGGTTCGCTCAAGAAAAGCACTTTTCAATAATAGGGAAATTTAACATCCCTAGGTAGTCATAAGATCGGGAAATTTCATTTCCATAACTAGGGAGCTGTTGCACCTTCCCTAGTTAGGGATTGGTTAGGGAAAAATCTAGATTTCCAGATATGGAAATATACATTTCCATAGCCTAGGGAATCAAAAAATTTTTCCTGTGTACTTTAATGGGATAAATTTTCGCGGGGATTAAATTTCGCGGTTGAGCTCATCCGCGAAATTTTAAGATTTCGCGGGGATTAATTTTCGCGGATGAGGAATTTCCTGATTTTTCGCGGGGATTTAATTTCGCGGATTGGGGTACAAATTCAAATTTTTGAAAAGGGTCAAAACATTGAAATAAAATTTTTCCAAGAAAATTAAGAATTTTTTTTTCAAGTAATAAAGGGGTGTTTTGGAATAGGGCGAGGAGATATGTATTACAACTATCAAAAGTTAAATTTGAACTTCCATGGTGCGAAGCTAAATTTTCACAGCCTATTTGGGACAAAATCTTACATATCCTTTTAAATGTTTAATTTCAAGCCAGTTGGATTACCCTCTTGCATTGAAAAGCTTTTAACAATAAGCGATCACTTTAGATAAAAATTTTCCAATACCTCTTCAAAGTTTGTAAATTTGTGAAGAAAATTTTGAGGAAAACGATTTTTTACTAACAAGCATATCGAGGATTTGACCTTTTTCGAGGGTTGCCTCATGTAGAAAAAAAAAATAAGAAACGATAAAAATAGAAATTTCGCGGATTGCAAAAAAAATTCAAATTTTTCGCGGAAACTAATTTTCGCGGATGGGCCTTTTTCAAATTTCCAATGGGACTTATTTTCGCGGATGACACCCAAATCCGCGAAATCCGCGAAAATTAATCCCCGCGAAAATTTATCCCATTAAAGTATATCCCTAATGTTAGTTTTGAAAAATGATAACTTTCTGAAAACCTTTAAGATTTTAGGGATGACAAAAATAATACTATATTACATATTTCTTTCTGAAGAATATTTTTCAGGTTGACTCCAATCTCATTTTATCTTTTCTAACATTAACTTAAAATCAACTTCAGCCATTTTGACATTAACGCGAATCAAAAGCACGTTGCTTTTTAGCGATTTTGCACATTCGCAAATCACGTGTTACACTGTTAAGCTTTTCGTCTTTTACTTTTAAGCTCTTTAAGCTATTCTATTCAGGCGACCTTCCAGCGCAGCTGGTTTATTTTATTTAAAAAATAAGTTTGTTTTTTATCTATAAGAGTTGTTGCAATAGAACTCGAAGGACTGACAAAATGCGTAAAAATTCAAAAATCGGCTAAGTGGGGTAGGTGTGGAAAATGGCCCAGCACATTTTTTTATTGACTTGAGACAAATTTTTATTGTTCATTCCTGTCGAGATACATGCTAAGGAGTCTAAAAAAATCCGGTTCGTGTTAATTTGGAAAAACACCTACTTATAGCCCACTCCTATATTACACCCAATTAATTCCATTAGGTGCAAAAGTGCTTAAGTGCATATTTAAGCATACAGGCTTCTTCTGAGAAAGTTATATCATAATACATTCAAACTTATGTAATCATAACTTCTTTAATTCGAATTCTCACTTAATTCGAGCAGATTCTGTGGTACTCAGAATTAACCTTGAAAACCTTTCTATAACCCAGTCTATAAGAGCTCAAAATGCTGTCAGATATAGTGCAGTTTGGACGAAATTTGACGGCGCACTAGGATGCGCGAATTATTAATCGTAATAGCCAGTAATAGGTATGTAGAAATCTAATCTCCGCGTTCTTTTTAATAAATTAATTAGGTTAAGTATACCTATGGGATGTAAAATCCAGCTAGTACGCCAACTAAAAGTATTAAGATCTTCCGTTTTCATGTGTTTTTGCCCTTTTTACCTATATTTTCGTCAAAAACACTCACAAGTACCTAAAATAAAACATGCACTAAAATTAAAGAGTGCACGAATAACTATTTTAACAGGTGCGCAAAAATAAAAGGCGCGACAATTAAAGAGTCGCGAACATAAAACAAAGGAAAAAATCATCAAATCCCAAAGTTTAGGAAACATCATTTCTGCATTCGGAAAATGATGCATTTCCCAAACTAATCTCAAGGTCGGGATCCTGCAACTGTTCACAAGTTTGGGAAATGTAAAATCACAAAGCTAAATTCAAGATCCAGAATCGTTGAAAGTTTGTTTAAGTTTGTTTGACAATACGGAAACGGCTATTAAAAATGCTCAACAAAAAAATGGTTAAATGTTTTTGATCATTTTGTGAGCATTGGCTCGATAGCTTCCATTCGTTCTGTCGTGTACTTGCGCTACTTTGAGAATCCCGTCTCACCGGCGACGTAAGTTTATTGAAATGAGGCCGCCCTTGCGGGACGCCTCCAATTTAGCTTTATGTTACACACTGACCGAATACAATCATGTAATGTTTTGGTTTAAATACAATCTGAATTCTTTGGATTGATTTAATAACCACTTATGGTTTTGAAAAATGTTCGTGCGCATACGTAATACAAGATTTTCGCAAATGTTAAATCGATTTCTCCAATATGTATTTGAAGTTTGTGAACGAAGTTCTGAAGTTCTAAAGGGTTTTAAACAAAGTTTAACAAAAAATCACAAGTTTTGGAAATGCAATTTCACAATTTGATAAATTTCATTTCCCAAACCCACGGAAATGACATTTTCCAATCCTTTACATTTGAAGAATAAAATTTGCGAATTGTTTTTATGCTACTTAAACATGTTATTTTCCAATGGATTTATATTAAAATCCCCTACTGCATAAACAGATTCCCAAATCTAAAAGGAGCTTTGTCCAATTGCAAATCCCAAAAACTTGTGTAATTTTGATTTCTCATTTCATTTCACAAGCTACGGATTAACATGATCCCGAAGTTTAGGTCTTTTGTCACAAGATAATATGTTGCATCACCTTCTTTTATAAAAAGTGCTAAGTTTTAATGGGTAATTAACCTTTTTGTTTCAAAATTTCTTTACACTGTCCGCAAAGAATTGAACTATTTTAAATTTTGCGGAAAATTTTTTTAAAAAGATGTGTCAAAAGTTATGAGTGTTTTTTTAAGCAAAATCCAGATGAAAAATTGATGAAAAACCACTATTTTGAAGATTTCCAGACAAAGAAGTATTTACAAAAATTTTCCGCAAAAATTTTTAATGTTCCGTAAAAGATACACTATCTACTGCGAAATTTTTTTCAAAATGTTTTTTCTTTGCCGAAACTAAGCTCTTCAAAGTTGAAATACTCTTCCTCGCACAAGTCTTCATTTTCTTCTTCATCAAATTTTTTCAATGCAATTTTTGAATTTTCAGATTCAGGAATTGTTTGTCTAACAGAAAATGTATAACATGCCATAGTTTTGTCGGTTACATCAGTCAGAAAACACATTTTAAACATGGCAATTATGAAAAATTCACTATGGTCAGAGCCCTTAAAAGCCGAGGAGAGTCGATATTATCTATCGATATTATCGCAGTGACTAGGATTCGGAATGAGAGGAAGAAGTGCAAATAGTTTCATTTATTAGCATATCACTCTTTCGATTGTAGAAAAAAATGAGATTTGAAATAATCTTTTATTCACTTCCCCTAGCCACTCGCGAAAGTTATTGCTACTAAAATTGAACATTCACAAAAAACCGCGAAAGTTTCTTCCGTAAATTTTCTTCAAAAATTAAAAATCGCGAAACTTAAATCAGCGAAATTTGGCGACTTTTTGGTCTGGCGAAAGTTTCTGCCCGCGAAAGTTTCTGCCCTTAAAGTAGAGAACTTTACTGTATTTCCTTGTATGAGGCACGGGGAATGTGGTTGTAGTAAATTTCTTTGCTCGGAATTTCATGCCCCATCCGACTTAGTCATTGCCATAGGCGCAGCTTGAGGCCGATCTCCACTTGCGCGCGCTGCGATCGCACTTTTTCGAGCAAGGCTTCCAAGGTATTGGTCAAAAGAAAAATGAAACAATTCTATTGGGGCGATCTGACGTAGCGGTTGTAAAAATTTGAAATGTATTCAACTTTTTTTTCAAGCGCGTGCTACATTTTTATGACGTGATCTTTTTTATAAGCAAAAAGGATTGAAGCCAAAAGGTGCAATCGCAGCGCGCGCAAGTGGAGACCGGCCTTTAGTTCTTCAAAATCAACAATAGAAGGCGTACAATTATGAGCATATTATTTTTCTTTTAAGCAAAAGTTAGTTTTCATTTTTATAAGAGTAGGTCCATATGATAAGAAGAAGGTGATAACCTAGGGATTGAAAACAAATGAGAATGACCTCTATTGTTAAATTCCTCTTTTTAATACCTTTTATTTTTTCCTTGTTCTTTTTTTATTATTTTTCCATTTTTCTATCCTTGATTCTTTTTTTGTCTTCAATGTCTTTATTGTCTTCAACTTTTGTTGTTGTCGAAGAAAAACTCTTCCAGAAGGCTCTTTAAATACAAGAAGACAAGAAATTTTAAGAGGAGTTAATCAATAGAAAGCTTTTTAGTGCGGTCATTTTTCTCTAAGTCTATATTTTCTATATTTATGCGAGGTCGTTGTGAAGAACAGACCATAACTTAAACCACTACATCTAGCAACATCATAAAGAGATAAATGATTGGCTTGTCTTTATCTTAAATATAATATTTTCTTGTGTCACATACATTCAACAAAAGTAAAAGAATATTTTTGGAGAGGGTTCGATGGTTTAATAAGATAAAAAAAGACACACGAATCAAAAGGGTGATAAATGTTTTGATGGAAAGGCGACTTTTGGAAAGGAAAGAAGGTCAACACGCAAACAAATCACTAAACAGAACAGAATTCATTAATATCTTAAACATTCGTCAGACGTTTACAGTGACTGGAAAATACATTCTCTATTGCCGTACGCAATAAAAAAATGATGGCCAACAATAATAGCAGTAACTCAATTTTTATGGTGGAAAGTGTGAACTCGGAAGCCAAAATGATCAAATTATACAGCATCATTCTATACGTTATAGTGATAGTCACGTGTGTGACTTTCAACTCGATTGTTATAATCACCATGCTACGAAACCGTGATTTTAGACACACTAAAAATTACTTTCTACTTAATATCGCAATCGCAGACTTATTGGTTGGCGCTATTTGTATGACTTCAAATCTACTATTTGAAGAACTCCATAAGACTTCCACTATGAATTTGGTAATGTGTAAAGCTATCCCATTTTTGCAAGGAACGACAATCACATCTTCTATATACAGTTTCATGGGCATTGCAATAGAAAGGTAAATTTCGTCATCTTAATCAGCGATTTTTCTAAAAAGGCAGGGATCATTGTAAAATATACTATTGTCTAAGATCCGGGGAGGGGGGCACTCAAGGTAAACGACCTACCGTACGTACAGCCCTTAAGGGTCCCTTTTGCAAACTTCCCAAAGTACACTGTAAGGGTCGAAATGAGAAAAGATGAGAAAAAGTGCACTCTAAGGGTGAAAAATTTGTAGAATCTGACCATATTTAGGATAAAATGGTCAAAAATTTGCAAGAAAATGTACAGTAAGGGTAGATTTTCTCTGCACCGTAAGGGTCCGATTTGAAAGGCCTAATTTTGGGCCGCACGTACGGTCGTTCTGGAATCGAGTGCCCCCCCCGGGTCTAAGAGAGTCTCTTTAATTCGAAATCTCTACAACTCGAATGTCTGCTTATCTCGAACAAGTTTTCTGGTCTCTTCAGTGTTAACAATGCCTAGTATTCCATAACTCGAACAAATTTGCGTTCTCGTGTCTGTTCGAGTTATATAGACTCCATTACCAAAGAAATAAGCCCAAAGTCTGAGGATAAAAATCGGATTTTTACATCCCAAACGAATCTTCAGCCTACAGATTTGGTTGTCGAAGCTGTCCCGCGGTAATTTTTCTTACGAATACTACCAGTATCGACTACAAACTCTGCGCGTATATCATTTCTCACGCTTACTTTCCCTGTGACAGACGATAACAAACTACCACAAAAAGTTACATTTAAATTGTGGACTTTCGCTTGATAATGAGATCTCCCAATTCGGGTATTTCTATAGTTTATGGAAAGTTCTTTAAACTAATACTTTAGAGAACAAATTAGAAACAGGCAACTTTTTTACGCAAAAACTAGTCCGTGAATCAAAAATCTACAAGACAGTGGATTAATTTTCAAAAGGTATTCTCTTTTCATTTGGCTGAAGTATCATTTTTTGCTGGGATTATTGTTAAAGTACGGCAAATTTGCAAATGCGAAGACCTGGATATCAGTTGTAAAAATTTCAAACAGCGGAAAAAGACCAGGACTCTAGGTAGATGAAAAATGGTAGTAAAACAGAGAAAAAGATTTTTACAACTTTTGCAAAAGGTGCAATTATTACTTCATCATTAAAACGCCATCTTAAAACGACGCAAAGTTATGATAAATTAACCACGAATTTTTCACCAGTACCGTCGAAAAAAAGTTATTAAAGACCTCGCGCGTTTAAGGAAATATACGGTTAGGCTGCCACAATAAAAAAGGTTGCACATTTACTGGAAAGTCTACGTTTTCTTACTCAATTGAATAATTCTGAGAAATCCCTTGCTGTTTTGATAAAAGATAGGGACCTCTATAGTCTATATTGACTGATCTAAACCAAGGAATATTTTGGATCTTTGAACTTAATTGGCCTGTAATAACGTAAAAGACGGAATACTTGATATGTCGAGAAAATATCTTTGAAATCTGCAAAAATACTCTATAAATAAATTACTTCGGATGGCAAAAAAGACCTAAAAAAGACAACAAAAATGATCAAGATAAAACGAAAAGAATAGAGCGTGGGAGATATATGGGCCAGTAAGGACAGTTGTTAAAATAGTTTCACCGAAAAAACAAGACGAAGAAAAGCAAGTGTCTTTCGTAATTTGAGGGAGGCCATATCAGCGCTAACTTGTGAATCAATTTTCTCATTTTATTTTTTCCTTTTTTTTATAAGCCGTACGTCAGTCAAACCTCAACTTCTTCACGAAAACTAACTTTTTATCTGTAACTTTAGGTTAAATGCAAAGGGCTACATGTTTTTTCTTTTATAAGCATAACGTTTATAAGCATAGACAGGCTCAGTTTTTGGTACCTAAACAATGGCTCTATTGTTTGAGAACAATAGAATGCTAAGCATAATGCGAGCCTGATGTAGGGGCAGACACTTGCTTTGAAAAAAAAAAACATGTATGGCAAATGTGAAAATATTAACTACTTGTAACAATCGATCCATTCAAAACCACGTTGCTTTTTGCCTGAAAACGAAAGCGACTTGGTTTCAAATTCAATGTTTTGATTGTCGTATTCTTTTACTTTAGCCAATGAAAAGAACATCATCAATATTCTTTCTTAGAAGCTTTTCGAAAAAGAGGTTAAGCGAGGCCAATTTTCTGCCAAATGAAAAAAAATCACCGAAGGTCCCTTGATACCTATCGTCAATGTCAAACTAGTTTTCACAGTGTTAACAGCAACAACAAAAGAACTACACCATAAAGAGTCATTTTATTAGCTTTTTGGAATACAGTGGACATTCGCTAATTCGAACTTCTATTATTCGAATATTTCTATAATTCGAACTAATTCTCAGTCCCTTCCAAACGGAAACCCTCAATAAACACTTTCTTTGATTCGAATCTTTCTGTAATTCGAACAAATTAGATTCACCGTTCGATTTCGAATTAGCGAGACTTTATTTTATTTTCCAAAAAAGAAAAGTGAGTCAAGAATATGCGACAAAAGAAATTCTCATCCTTGGATTTTATTTTGACTTATAACTAACGTAATAATATCTCTTGGCGACGAGGAATGATTGGTCACAGTTTTCCTTTAAATTTAAAATCCACGAAAGTCAAAATTAAAAGACACACAATTTTTTTTTTGACGGTTACAAATAGGAAGTTCTTATAATTCACGGGTTTCCAGTTAGCTAAGTGGTTTTAAAGTCACGAAAGAGTGGAACCCAATTGTGAGCACACCTATATTTGGAAGCATTACTGTATACTAACAATAAGAAGTAGTAGGAAGGTGACAAGTGAAGTTTTCACTAAGAACTTTTCCTTTTTGCGTGGGTATCAATTTTATTGCAACCTGTGAAAGATATTTCATAAAAATAGGCCTTCTGACGACATATTCGTCCTTCGTATATTGGTATGTTAAACGAGCTCCTAAAAGCTAACTAAGGTGCACAATATGCACAAACGTCAAAGTTAAGTTGAAGTTAAATTTTAGACACTTCTAAATAAAAATGATAATGTAACTCTGGGTCCATTTGTTTCAGCACCATTTATGCCACTTATGCCACCTTTTTCCCATTTGTTTCATCAAAATGTGTTCAAAAGTGTTAAAAAATACTTACATTTTTACCACCTCATCAACCATTGGAACTGGGTTTGAGCCACTGGCTTTAAAAAACCTTGGAGAAAATGTTATCTTCTTTAAATAATTTGCGAGCAGGAAAAATATCGCGCGGGGATTAAAGCCGTTCAGGGTTATAGAGAGAAACTACGGCGAGTGTGATACGACAACAACAACGTAGACTCCCAGTTATTCGAAGCTCCAAGGGGAATAAAAATTTACCTTGAATAACTTAAAAATTTGTTTTTCGCCAGATTTGCAATTGCAGGTTCGAATAACTGGGAGTCTATTATATCCCGAAAAAAAAAACCTTTTTATTTTGTAATATTAATCCTTCTGTTATTGCAGTTTAATCAAATGAAAATATATATTTTTTCAGGTATATTGTATTGACGAAACCCTACGGATCAAACATTCCGAAAAAACACTGCATCACCGCTATGTTAGCTATATGGACGTTCTCTTTCGTAACGTATTCGCCGAAACTCGTTGTAAACCGGGTCGAAAATTATGGCGGTAAAGACTTATGCGACGAATTTGGATGGACGCCTGAACAATCAAAAAATTACGTCATCGCCGGTTTAGTATTGACGTACGGCATCCCCGTTGCCGTCTCATCAATCGCGTACGGACGCGCCATGAATTATTTATGGCACCGGAAAATACCCGGATCACAAGATTTACCGGAAGAGATGCAAAAAACAATGCGGAAAATGTTACAGAGGGCGAAAGTGTGTCGAAGGATGCTGCGGATCTTGATGGTGTTCATTATGACACATCTGCCGTCAACTATCGTTACCATACTATGGTATTTTGGTGAAGATATGAAATGGAAACCACCTCCTTACATGTGGATAATAGCATTCCATGCAGAAATTTTACGTTATGCTAATTCCTCTATCAACCCGATTTTATTTTTTGCTTTGGACCCATCTTTTCGTTCAGCGCTACGGTTGAATATTTGGAAAAGAGCGCCCCGTTTAAACTCAATGTTGGCATCAACATCTGTGTAAACGCAAATCAATAAAGTGCTAAAATGGACAATACCATCATGACATTATCTTGTGCTCTATAACTTTAAAAATGATATTTCATTTTCATTTTTTTGTTTCATCTTTTGTAGTAAGAATTTTTTTTCTAAAGTAAACCACCAAAAAGAATTTAACAGAAAAACAGTATTATGTTGAAAATTAATATAAATAGCTTTGAATTTCCTTGAAGTGTAATGGTTATATTAAAATTTTTGGTAATTATACACCCCCTTCTAGAAGACCCGGTAGGATTTTTTTCAATCAGTGAGGATGAAAATAACGGACTGAAACTCGATGGGGATTGATATTCCCATATTTTTATATCTGGGAATTTCAAATCGTTTGTTTTGAAGTCAGAAAATTCAGTGGGGATAGGAAAAAAGCATCATTTGCAGTGAGGATTTGTTTATTTGAATATTTTCAATGAGGATAAAAATTGGAGGATAATTTTCGACCGACGACAATACTTTGGACAATATTTCCAGTGAAAAGGGCCAGTGGGAAGGGTTCCCAGTGGGTCTGTGAGAAGGGGATGTCATTATGGGTGAACGACACCCTTTCCTAATCCTCTCACAGTACCGTATGTTAAAGTTCTTATGCTAAAATAAAAAAAAGAAAGTGAGAGAACACAGGATAAAAATAATAAGACTTCAACTAGGGTTTTTATTCAAGGGCTATGAAGGACAAATATGGCAGAAGCGAAACGACACTCACTAGTTGGTCAATGAAAATTACAATTAAATCATTTAGTAAAGGTTTAGACAGGATTTGTAACCTCTGAAGGAATCATCTTTGTTCTGGAAGCCCGGGGGGTACTTAGACAAAATGGGTGCTGGGTATGTGGGAGCCATAAAGTTCCCTTTTTCACACCCTCGAAAGTCTTTCAAAGGGGTACAAAATTCACGAAAATCGACATTTCCTCTCTCAAAAGGGTCGTGATTTTCCAAAATTTGGACAAAAGTCGAGTGAAAAGCGTCAAAAATTTTGAGAAAAGTCCCTCTAAGGGTCTAAAAAACGCCACTTTTTTCTCTATAAAAGGGTCGATTTTCGATTTTTGGACGTACCCGTCACCTCGTAAACCTTATACCCTCCGGGTCTGGAAGTAAGGAAAGATAGTCACAAGAAAAAATTCTACTCAATAGAAATGAATCTTTTAAGTACAGTACATCTCAAGAAAACCAACACTAATTCTTTGTTGATTCTTTTTCCGAGCCCGATATCCAATCAATACAAAGATTAGGGTATTCATAAATTCTCAAAGAAATTCCCAAAAAAAGTTAAGTAAAATGACGCTATGAACTTTAACAAGCAACATGCTGAATGGACCTACCTGATGAAGAAACTTAGATAGCAATAAGGAGAAAAACAATCATTAAGAAAATATAGCGGTTAGCGAAGTTCCGGTTGCAAAATTGCAAAAGTTTTATTGACAATTGAATCATGCTTGATGGTGGCATTGTTATCAATAACTTTTTTAAGTGAAAAAACAAAGAAATCTATGGAAAAAGCCCAATTCAAATCTGCAAAAACGGCGATTTCCGGCATACTTCCGGTATTTTCAGCCGGAAAAACATGATTCTCAAAAATCCGAACGGCCACACTTAGGGCATTGCTGATACACATCTTTGAGCAAAAATCGAGAAAAACGATTAATGAAATCTCGACAAAATGGTAACAAACCGGTTTTGACGGCATATTATCGGCATTTTTGGCCGAAATCTTTTTCTTCAAAAATCAGGCTCCGTCACATTTTAGGTATTGCCATTTTGCATCAGTGTGCAAAATTTCATGAAAAAATATAAAGTACAGCTCGAGAAATTCAAGAAAAAACGTTTTTCCGGCGATATTCGGCTGTTCCGGCGATTTTTAGAAAGTCCCGGTATCAAAAATTAGTTTTATTGACAATTGAACCATACTTGATGGTTGGCATTGATATCAATAATGATTTTGCGTGAAAAAACAAAGAAATATGAGGAAAAAGTCCAATGAAAATCTACAAAAACGGCGATTTCCGGTATATTTCTGGCATTTTCGGCCAGAAAAGAATTTTACTCAAAAATCGAACTCGGCCATGTTTCGGGCATTGGTATTACGCATCTTTGTGCAAAAAATCAGAAAAAACTAATGATGAAATCTCGATAAAATGCCAAAATAACGGTTTTCCGGCATATTCCCGGCATTTTCGGCCAGGAAAAATGTTTTTCGAAAATCGGGCTCCGTCACATTTTAGGTATTGTCATTTTGCATCAGTGTGCAAAATTTCATAAAAAAATATAAAGTACAGCTCGAGAAATTCAAGAAATACGGTCTTTCCGGCGAAATTGGGTTGTTCCGGCGATTTTTAAATAGTTCCGGCTTCAAAAATCAATTTTATTGAAAATTAAAACATACTTAATGGTGGGTATTGCTATTAATAATGTTTTTGAATGAAAAAACAACCAATTATAAGGAAAAAGTCCAATGAAAATCCAGAAAAACGGCGTTTTCCGGCATTTTAAGCCGGAAAAAAGTTTTTCTCAAAAATTGGACCCAGCCATGTTTTGGGCATTGTTAATACGCATCTTTGAGCAAAAAATCAGAAAAAACTAATGATAAAATCTCGAGAAAATGCCAAAAAAACAGTTTTTCCGGCATATTTCCGGCATTTTTGGCCGGAAAATTTTTTTTTTCGAAAATCGGGCTTCTTCACATTTTGGGCATTGCCATTTTGCATCATTGTGCCAAAAATTAGAAAAAACTAATGAGCCAATACTGAGAAAAGCTGGTAACAGACGGACGAACGGACGAACGGACATCGGTTAATTTAAAGGACCTCTACCCCACCGGGGTAGGTCCAAAAAGACGTTAATAATATGATACCATTACCATTTCTTTTATAAAAAGTGCTAAGTTTTGATGGGTAATTATCCTTTTTGTTTCGAAGTTTTTTTAAACTGTCCGCAAAGAATTGAACTGTTTTAAATTTTTCGGAAAAATTTTCTATAATTAAGGCATCAAAAGTTATGGCTGTTTTCTATGAAAAATTGGGATGAAAATTGGTCAAAAAGCACTATTTTCAAGATTTTGAGACAAATAAGCTTTTAGAAAAATTTTCCGAAAATATACTTTTAGTCCGGTAAAAGATACACCATCACCTACCGCAAAAAAAAATCAAAATGTTTTTTCTTCGCCGAAAATAAGCTCTTCAAAGTTGAAATACTCTTCTTCGCAAAAGTCTTAATTTCCTTCTTCATCAAATTTTTTCATTGAGATACTTAAATTTTCAGACTCAAGGATAATTGGCCTAACAGAAAATGTATAACATGCTACAGTTTTGTAGGCTACATCAAGTAGAAATTTATATTTTGTACGTGGCAAATATTAAAAATTCATTGTCAGAGCCCTTAACTGTGTGTTAGAAAAGAACAAAATTGACGATATTTCAGGCTGGCGTTGATGCTTATGTTATACTTAAAAAATCTAAAAATCTGAACCTTCATATCTTCATAAGCGTTCTGCTTATAAAAAACATGTAACCGTTCAATTCAGGGCTCAAACTCACAAATCATTCAAGCCTTCTATTTGGTCTGGACTCGAAAGACTTAAAGGTTTTGTTTTTTAAATAAGAGTGAAATCGTTTGCTTACTTATCAATTTTAATTCAAAAGCTTTTTCACATTTGATTGACACGGATGTGGAGCAATAATGGTCAGAAAAAGAAAAAGAAAAAAGTTTTTTTGCTTATATCAGCATAATATAATATGAAACGGGAACACTTATGTAAAAATAAAACCTTTGATCCAAACCTTTCATAACTTTTCAAAAAAATTACTTATTTTTAAACAAGAAATATCATTATTAAGACAAACAAAAAGAAATATCCAACGGTAAAGGAACACTTATTTTTATCCCACTCTTGTTGCTAGTCATTAGTCTTTCTAAAATGGAATACAAACCTACACACTTTTTTATAAGAATACACTTTATAAGAACTTCCATGATGAAATTGCCAAAAAAATAAGAATAATGCTAAGAATATCACTATCATGGACTTTGGCTACTAAACCTAGGAATGCCATTTCAGAGCATTTTTAACTGTAAATTGCAAATTATCCCCAGTAAAGTTAAACGCTTTCTCAAAAATGTCATTTTATGCTTTAGATGTATGTATCACATGTTAAATCTAGTTTGAATGTTGTAAGAATACCGGGCGTGCCACAAATAAGTAACCCTCTTTGATTTGATTTTGTAGGCAGTAGAAAAGAAATTTTTCAAATATTGTTTCAGAATCATTCGTCAAAAAGGTGAAAAACGAGAGTATTAAATTGATTGTAATGAATAGGGACACAAAACGATTATATGCTTAAGGAAATGTATTTCCATTATGCAAAAAGCACTTATTTTCAAGGTTAAGCATCCCTGTAAATACCGGAAGGGTGAATCAAGATGAGGCTGTAACAGTTGAAACAAGGCATTTTTCACCTTCTTCACCTTTCTCAACGATGATGCACACACAGAAAACTTTCGGAAACTCTTGGAAAGATATTGAAACTTTTTTGGAGTTAAAGCCTTCTGCATCTTGCTTATGCCCAAGGGAAAAACAGAAGTAAAAAAAGACAATAGAGATAAAGAAAACATAAAGAGTGTTACAAGGAACAAGACTTTGTACTTAAATGTTTTGGTAAAAGAAGCCTTTTTTTGAAACTTTTTAAAATTGACACTTTAGGTTTTTGAACATAACTTTTGAACCAATGAAGTAAAATTGAAAAGTAATACATCAAATTTCAAGTAAGGCTTTCCTATGAATGATTACGAAGCAATCTTTGAAAAATCTTTCTGCTGCTAAGTTCAGTCTCGACATTCTCCGATGAAGAAAAACTGCGTAGGATTGTGGGAAGGTGAGAGAATAATTAGCTTGGAAAAGAAAAGCTTTCACAAAAACAGGAAAGCTTGCATGAAAAGAAAAAAACAAAAACAAGAGAAAATCCCCAAAAATCACCATAATGTTAAGCTTTCTGAATAAAATTTCATAATTTGGTTATAAGTTTAGTTTGTTAGGTCTTCTTCTATGTTTGTACATAAGGTTTTTGGCTTTTATTTAGACTTTCATCTTTCATCAGTTGAAAGAACAGGGGGGCACATATGGTCCGATCCACGACATGCGCCGCCCGTAAGGATAAGAAGAACGTTGAAATACCCAAAATAGCCAATATATTCCGACGTCAATTGTAGTTTTCAAAGGTTATGTGGGGAAAATTCCAAGGTATTTTTCAAATACCAGATGGGAATTGATATTTCCATGTTTTTATGGCTGGGGATTCGCGTTCCATTTTTTTAAAGCATGAAAATTCAGTGGGGATTTTAAAAATAGCATAATATTTTGTAGTGAGGATTTGCTTATCTGATTATTTTCAGCGGGGACAAAAGTTAAAAGTATTATTTTCAATTGGGGACAATATTTTGGCCATTTTTTCCAGTGGGTCTGTGAGAAGGGGATCTATAAACGTCAAGTGAGAAAAAACTTTCAAACCAAAATTTATTATAACAAATTTGTCATAACATATAATTCGTAACACAGTAAAGTAAACTGATATTATCTATGAAGAACGTTCATCATCTATCGTTTAAACTAAAATGTAATTAGAATTAAAATGCAATTTATATTTATTGTACTCATTTTTACAGTGAAAATTACCGTAGCAGGTTACAGCTCTTCGATTAAAACGTTTGGTCCATCGTTTTTATGTCCGGCGACTTTGGGTTTCAAATGATGTTTATGTTTTTCAATATCTTGCACATGTTCGTTAAAGTCAAGCCGATCTTTCTGTTTCACTCTGTACAACTTCAAAAGTTCTTTTCCAGACTCCCTGACCAGTTTCTCATTCTCATTACAAAAACAGGATAGAAAATACAACTTTTTAATGTTCTTGTATAATTTACATAAAAGTTCTGTTTTAGGGTCATCCTTCTTCAAGGAAACCAATTTTCGTAACTTTTTCAATTTTTTATGAAAATCACATAAAGCGTGCAACATTATCATTCGACTTAATTCGAAAAAATACGATAAATCTTTGAAACATTCATCTAAATGTTTTTCACTTAATCCAGCCAATTCTTGATGGTTTTGTATAAAAAATACAAAAACCGTTTCCACGTCACTGTAATTCCTATCCTCCGATAGAACATTTGATAGCTGATGTATTAGATCACATACCTCAAACGGTGAATCGTATAAATCACCATTGAAAAGACGTAATGTGGCTACATACGTCAAAATGATCTCACAACAATTAAATTTCAAGGAAAAATGAGGTGGCTTACCGTTTAGAAGTTGCTGACATGTCTCAAACTCTGGAAGCAACTTTGGTAGTTTTTGAGTCCTGTAAAAAAGAACGCTTTTATAAATCTTAACCATGGATGATATACGAATCAAGGGGTCAAACAGTTAGTACAAGACACTATGCCGGTTAGTACCTTTGTGGTGTGCCATGTGAATTGGATGAAATCACTTGGTACTCAGGTACGTACTAACTGCAAAAAAGGGCGGTCCCTTGCTAAAAAATTGCCAAATTTTGAACTAGCTGCGTGAAAAATGAAATTTTGTGAGGACACTTTCAAAAAAACATCGTATTTTACAGTTAGTAGGCATTATAGTGTCTTGTACTAACTGCTTAAACCTCCTGCAAGAATACCTCCAGAATTGTTTATTATGACTTTTGGTTAGAAAAAAACTTTCATTACTATTTCATTACCGAAAACGACTAATTTTCGAATATCATACAAATCGGCATATCAAAATAGGATTTATGGACCAGTTTCTTTTCTTTCATCAAAATATGTCATGGTGCCCCCCCCTTTCAAGGGGGGGGGGGGGGTTTTGAGAATTTTACTATTAAAAGAAGACACCGAAAGGGTTCTTTCTTGAACCGTTGGGGGGGTGGACTTGTACCAGAGTATAAAACGCTGTTTGGCAACGGCGACTATGTAGTTTCCTGATTTTATTTTAAGATCCCATCTGTCTCGATATCAAAAACACTTTTATCAAAAACCAATGTCCGTTCCGACCTACACATTACAAAGTATATTTTGCTTTAAAAGGCTACAAATGATCTTTTTATTTCAACATTACAACACAATGTCAGTTACTTCAGCACGAGCTTAAGCATCTGTATGTATATAATGCAAAATCTAAACCCGCTCTTTTTTCAAGTGTAAAGAAGATATTTTCCTTATGGCCACTCAAAGTAAGCTAAGTAACGGACGCTTAAGACTAAGAGTGGGTTCCTAACGTCACGTAAAAACATGCATTGCTTTGAGAAGTATAAAAAAATATAAATCTTACGCTGAATTATTTATATAGAAAGGTCACC